>NC_138310.1:41375000-41560000 GCF_965601325.2 Salmo salar | reverse complement strand
ATTATTCCAAATGAGGACTAAAAGAGATCCAAATCTCTCTCTTCCTCCCTCCCTCCCTCTCTCCCTGTCTTTGTCAAAATTGGCATAATAGTTCCCTATGGCCATGCTGTTCTGTTGGTGTGTGGAGTAGAGCAGAAGCACTGTAATATCCTGTCTGATACAGGGCTCCGACCCTATCTTTGTCTCTCTTCTCTGGGTGTGCCAGTCACATGACTACGCTTCACACACACACACACACACACACACACACACACACACACACACACGACACACACACACACACACACACACACACACACACACACACACACACACACACACACACACACACACACACACACACACACACACACACACACAGTGCTGGAGAGCAGGGGTGTGTTAGGATGCCTGTCTGCAGCATGAAACTAGGGTGACTGGTTGCATCACCGCCTGGTATGGCAACTGCTCGGCATCTGACCATAAGGCACTACAGAGGGTAGTGTGCATGGCCCAGTACATCACTCGGATCAAGCTTCCTGCCATCCAGGACCTCTATACTAGCCGTGTTAGAGGAAGGCCCAAAAAATTGTGAAAGACTCCAGCCACCTGAGTCATAGACTGTTCTCTCTGCTACAGCATGGAAAGTGGTACTGGAGCACCAAGTCTAGGTCCAAAAGAATCTTTAACAGCTTCTGCCCCCAAGCCATAAGATTGCTGAACAAATAATCAAATGGCCACCCGCACAATTTGCACTGACCCCCTTTTTTTACGCTGCCGCTATTCACTGTTTATTATCTATGCATAGTCACTATACCCCTACCTACATGTACATATTACCTTAATTACCTTGACTAACCTGTACCCCTGCACATTGACTCGGTACCGGTACCCCCTGTATATAACCTCATTATTGTTATTTTATTGATTTACTTTTCAACTTTAGTTTATTCACAAAATATTTTCTTAACTCTGTTTTATTAAAACTGCGTTGTTGGTTAAGGGCTTGTAAGTAAGCATTTCACAGTAATGTCTTTGGCGCATGTGTGACAAATACAATTTGATTTGAATAGGGTATACTGTTAGGGTGCCAGTCTGCAGCTGGAAAGTAGGGGCAATAGGGTCTAGTGTTAGGGTGCCAGTCTGCAGCTGGAAAGTAGGGGCAATAGGGTCTAGTGTTAGGGTGCCAGTGTAACGACTGCCGTGAGAGAGAGTGGACCAAAACGCAGCGGAGTTAGTGTTCGTCATATTTAATTGAATAACAGAACACTATGCAAACAAAACAAGAAAAAACCGACAGCCAAACAGTCCTGTCAGGTGAAACACAATGACAGAAACAATTACCCACAAAACCCCAATGGAAAAACCTGCACCTATGTGTGACTCCCAATCAACAACAACGAACTTCAGCTGTGCCTGATTGGGAGCCACACATGGCCCAAAACAAAGAAATACAAAAACATAGAAACAGAACATAGAACGCACACCCAATGTAACACCCTGGCCTAACCAAAATAAAGAACAAACAACCCCTCTCTATGGCCAGGGCGTTACAGCCAGTCTGCAGCTGGAAAGTAGGGGCAATAGGGTCTAGTGTTAGGGTGCCAGTCTGCAGCTAGAAAGTAGGGGCAATAGGGTATAGTGTTAGGGTGCCAGTCTGCAGCAGGAAAGTAGGGGCAATAGGATATAGTGTTAGGGTGCCAGTCTGCAGCTGGAAACTAGGGGCAATCGGGTGGAGCGTTAGGGTGCCAGTCTGCAGCAGGAAAGTAGGGGCAATAGGATGGAGTTTTAGGGTGTCCAACTAGTGTCCAAATATTTATATATTCTTAATTCCATTCCTTTACTTCAGATGTGTGTGTATTGTTAGATATTACTGAACTGTTGGAGCTAGAAACACAAGCATTTCACTACATCCGCAATAACATCTGCTAAACACGTGTGTGACCAATAAAATTTGATTTAATTTGAAGTGTTGCTCACACACTTCCCAACGCAGAACAAATGGCCAGTTACTTCTAACCCGAATTGCTCAGCTGCTTCTAATGATGCATCCATGATGGCTTTCTGGCTAATTAGCCAGTCAAAGTGATGCTCCATACACAAACAGTGTTCTAGAGTCCAGACATGTCTGTAGCTTGGCTACATCTGCAAGAGAAACACTGTTTGGAAGACAGCTTTTAAAGTCTAATGAATAATATTCATATCCATTATTTGCCCTAAACAGACTTGAAATTGCCTTCCTCATCACAGTGCTCAATCATACATTAATGCATTTCCAAATAGCCTACTCACTGCAGAGATATGAATACTTTACTTTCAGTGAAGACAGTGGGTGATTGGGGAGCATTCAATAACATGCTGTTCGTAGAGAGTTGCAAAGTGTAGCTGGCTGGTTACCCTCTGCTGCTGTGTTAGATTTTTCATGAACACTACTGTCAGAAAGGACTGTTCCCAGTAAAGCCTGGCCTCTGGTGCACATACTGGCCTTTCTCTATGTAATGTAGTTGGTCAACGCTCATGCATCAAACTTACTCTGCTCTTTTTCTCTATTGATCACTGATGGACTGACCATCCGATCATTTATACTTTCTGATCAATACTGCCTCCTCCAATTAGGGACTGCTGGTGCCCTGATTGGCGGCATTAGTTTCACAGTAATCGATGATAGCCACACCCATGTTCTGGCTCTGAAAACTGACCCACTTATCAATCAAAACAGCTACTGGTTATCAATAACTCAAGTTACCAATAACCAGCACCTGGTTATCAATAACTCCAGTCACCAATAACCAGCTCCTAATTGCATTCTAAACTAAAGAGCATGATTAGTCAATTAATGGAGTCAGGTGTGGTAACAGGTGCTGGGGCAAAGTTGTGTCACCAATCAGGCCCCCGAGGACTGGAGTTACACATCCCTGCCCTAACGTGTTACACTCCCAATCCATATTCAATTCTTGGGCCAACTCTTTTCTCTGTATACATCAATGATGTCGCTCTTGCTGCTGGTGAGTCTCTGATCCACCTCAACGCAGATGACACCATTCTGTATACTTCTGGCCCTTCTTTGGACACTGTGTTAACAACCCTCCAGACGAGCTTCAATGCCATACAACTCTCCTTCCGTGGCCTCCAACTGCTCTTAAATACTAGTAAAACTAAATGCATGCTCTTCAACCGATCGCTGCCCGTACCTGCCCGCCCGTCCAGCATCACTACTCTGGACGGTTCTTACTTAGAATATGTGGACAACTACAAATACCTAGGTGTCTGGTTAGACTGTACGCTCTCCTTCCAGACTCACATCAAACATCTCCAATCCAAAGTTAAATCTAGAATTGGCTTCCTATTTCGCAACAAAGCATCTCTCACTCATGCTGCCAAACATACCCTTGTAAAACTGACCATCCTACCGATCCTCGACTTCGGCGATGTCATTTACAAAATAGCCTCCAATACCCTACTCAATAAACTGGATGCAGTCTATCACAGTCCCATCCGTTTTGTCACCAAAGCCCCATATACTACCCACCACTGCGACCTGTACTTTGGCTGGCTCTCGCTTCATACTCGTCGCCAAACCCACTGGCTCCAGGTCATCTACAAGACGCCGCTAGGTAAAGTTCCCCCTTATCTCAGCTCACTGGTCACCATAGCAGCACCCACCTGTAGCATGCGCTCCAGCAGGTATATCACTCTGGTCATCCCCAAAGCCAATTCCTCCTTTGGCCGTCTCTCCTTCCAGTTCTCTGCTGCCAATGACTGGAACGAACTACAAAAATCTCTGAAACTGGAAACACTTATCTCCCTCACTAGCTTTAAGTACCAGCTGTCAGAGCAGCTCACAGATCACTGCATCTGTACATAGCCCATCTATAATTTAGCCCAAACAACTACCTCTTCCCCTACTGTATTTATTTATTTATTTTGCTCCTTTGCACCCCATTATTTATATTTCTACTTTGTACTTTCTTCCACTACAAATCTACCATTCCAGTGTTTTACTTCCTATATTGTATTTACTTTGCCACCATGGCCTTTTTTGCCATTACCTCCCTTATCTCACCTCATTTGCTCACATTTTATATAGACTTATTTTTCTACTATATTATTGACTGTATGTTTGTTTTACTCCATGTGAAACTCTGTGTTGTTGTATGTGTCGAACTGCTTTGCTTTATCTTGGCCAGGTCGCAATTGTAAATGAGAACTTGTTCTCAACTTGCCTACCTGGTTAAATAAAGGTAAAATAAAATAAATAAATAAATAAATAAATAAATAAAATATGTGTACAGTACATTTCTCAAATGGCCGGTAAATTAAAATCTTCCTGGTCACACTTCTGCCACCAAACGGAAACCTTGGCATGCGCGCATGAACACACACACACACACAGACCGCGTTTATTAGTGTATTCATGAGATGAGTGAGTCACACAAGTCCTAGATCCCTGTAGATAGCTGGCTGTCAATGTTTCTCAGTTCTTGTCCTCGCTTCATAATCCGCTTCTGAAACCCATCAGAATTTTTCTCTGCCTAACCAAACGGCGCCAAAAAATACTTCCTGGTTTATGATTGCTTCAGTTTTGCAAGGCCTTCTTCAGCTCAGCGGGAGGGAGCTGTTTTGCCAGATCGTTAAGCTTGCTTTATGGGATTTTTCACGCTGTGGCGGTGGCACTCTTCGGCCCACTTTGTCCCACTTTCTATCACTCCAGCTAGGCTGTTTGTCATGTGAGATATAGAGAAGTAGCCTCATAGGAACCATGTAGCAAAATAGAATGTAAGCTCACGAGATCAGGATGGTTCGTACGAGGCTAGTAGAGAACGGGCTGTAGATCTAAACCAGATTTCACTGACGTCTTTACTGAGCATCACAGTCATTATCCATGCTGTGGGATGTTTGAAGTGGCATCTCTTTACCACAACAAATAATAGAAATTGGGGTGGTTGCCTTGACTGCAGAAAGAGAACACAAATCGACAGAAATGTGAGAATCCAAAGGTGCTCATTTAAATGTAATTTACTGCATCTGCACAGTGACACGTCAAATGACTGGACTTTAGATGTCCACCTTTAGACCTTGCCCTGACGATGAGGGACTGATGGGGATAGGCAAGGCGTGTGTGTGTGTGTGGTGTGTGTGTGTGTGTGTGTGTGTGTGTGTGTGTGTGCTCGCTCAAAGTGAATGTGCAAGGTGCATGCATGCGAAGTGGGAAGTGCTAGCCAATACAAGAAAGCGTTAAGAATGAAATGCAGTTTATTCTTATGATCTGTAGAATGTAGAATCTCACCATGGGTGGCATTCAGTGTTTCTAAATTAGTAGATTGAACACAGTTATTACTGCAAGTCATACGCACCAAGCACATTCATTCCTTTCACTTAATGCTGTAGTGTGAAATCATCAGCCCAGATGCCATCTTGTCAATATACTGTAGGCGCTGACTAGTATTCATTCATTACAGAGTTCACACAGACAGAAAAATACATTTGAAAGATTGTATATGCAGGGATTCAAAGTGGTGCTTTCAAATAATGGTTTATGTTGCTGAGTTTTAAACAAGGCTATTCAACTCTTCTGGGCATATACGTCATCAGTGCTCTGTTATTGACTGTGTCCTCTGTACCGACACAAGCAGTGAGAGAAAGGCCCTGCCATCACATACACACACACTCTTGCGCAACCTTCCGCCTCCCATCACTCCACTCTGGACCCGACTTGTTTTCCGTCCTCTGTTTTCCTCTCCTCCGTCTGGTCATGTTTTCCTGTGAGCTCCATCACAGTGGCAGTGGTAGATTACAGAGAGAGGGAGAAACTCCACAACACTGGGCGTCGTACAATGAGCTTTGTCTATCACACTTCCTCACCCACAACAAACATTTTCAAATGAATCTTATTACCTGACTCCATCTCTGGTTCTCTCAACGAATCTGTGTTCAACCCCATCCCAGAGCAGTTGGCAGAATACTAACTTATTTGTTTTGTTTTTATGTTCTATAGGTGCGGGTCGAGACAGACACATTTTTTTCTCCAGATTTTAAACTCAGAGCTATTTTGGCCCAGCCCGAGTGGCCCGCCGGTCCTCCGGCCCAGCCCGAGTGGCCCGCCTGTCCTCCGGCCCAGCCCGAGTGGCCCGCCTGTCCTCCGGCCCAGCCCGAGTGGCCCGCATGTCTTCCGGCCCAGCCAGAGTGGTCCGTCTGCCCGGTGCAGCTATCGGCGCCACCGAAGTGGGCGACGCCGAAGGTGGAGCGAGGTCCACGTCCTGCACCTGAGCCACCTCCAGGATAGGTGGGTTGGGGAGGGAGGGTGTAGCACAGTGCCGTCGGTGACAGCAGCCACCCTCCCTTCCCTCCCTTATTGTTTAGGGGGATATTTTTTTGTTGTTTGGGGGGTTTGTTTTTTCTTTTAGGTGCATTCCGGGGTCTGCACCTTGAGGGAGGGGTACTGTCACGTCCTGACCAGCAGAGGGCGTAATTGTGTTAGTTTTGGTCAGGATGTGGCAGGGGGTTTTGTGTATGTGAATGGTTGTGTTGGTGATTGGGACTCCCAATTGAAGGCAGGTGTGTTGAGTTGCCTTTGATTGGGAGTCCTATATAGGAGTGTGTGTTTTTCTTTGGGGTTGTGGGTAGTTGTTTTTGCACTGCGTTTGATAGCCTGCAAAACTGTTGCTGTCTTGTTTATTGTTTTTCCGGTGGATGCTTTACTCTTTTGAATTAAAATATGAGTATCCACATTCCCACTGCGCCTTGGTCCATTTTTGAAGACAGTTGTTACAGCTTATTTGAGCTGTTCTTGCCATAATTTGGACTTGGTCTTTTACAAAATAGGGCTATCTTCTGTATACCATCCCTTCATTGTCACAATACAACTGATTGGCTCAAATGCATTAAGAAGGAAATAAATTCCACAAATTAGCTTATAACAAGGCACACCTGTTAATTGAAATGCATTCCAGGTGACTACCTCATGAAGCTGGTTGAGAGAATGCCAAGAGTGTGCAAAGCAGTCATCAAGGCGAAGGGTGCCTACTTTAAAGAATCTTAAATATACATATATATTGATTTGTTTAACACTTTTTTGGTTTCTACATGATTCCTTATGTGTTATTTCAATGTTTTGACAATGTAGATAATAGCAAAAATAAAGAAAAACCCTGGAATGAGTATCCAAACTTTTGACTGGTACTGTATTTTTTCCCTTTTTCTCCCCAGTTAGTAGTTACAGTCTTGTCCTATTGCTGCAACTCCCGTACGGATTTGGGAGAGGCAAAGGTTGAGAGCCATGCGTTGCAAAAACCATCAAGTGCTATGATGAAACTGGCTCTCATGAGGACCGCCAACTGAAAGACCCGTCCTCCGAAACACAACCCTGCCAAGCCGCACTGCTTCTTGACACACTGCTCGCTTAACCCGGAAGCCAGCTGCACCAATAAGTCAGAGGAAACACTGTACAACTGGCGACCAAAGTCAGCTTCCAGGTCAAACTCTCCCTTAACCCGGATGACACTGGGCTAATTGTGCACCGCCTCATGGGTGATACAGCCTTGGATCGAACCCAGGTCTGTAGTGACACCTCAAGCACTGCGATGCAGTGCCTTAGACCCCTGCGCCACCCGGGAGGCACCCTGGCTTTGCTTTTTTTGTATATTTTTTTATAATTGGATAATTCTTTGTCACTATTTTCTTTCTCTTCCCGTCTCTCTCCCCCTCCCTCACCCTTCAGTATCTGGTGTCTATATTCAGCCTGCTGTTACAGCTGTTGCAGCAGGTGACAGTTTGAGACACTAAGATGCCAGGCTAAAATCTTGGTGAGAGGTCAGAAGGTCGGGTCAAATCCCAAAGAGCTCATTGGCTAAAAAGTAAGTGTACAAATCATTAAGGACACCTGCTCTTTCCATGACATAGACTGACCAGGTGAAAGCTAGGATCCCTTATTGATGTCACTTGTTATATCCACTTCAATCAGTGTAGAAGAAGGGGAGAAGACCGGTTAAAGAATGATTTTTAAGTCTTAAGACAATTCAGACATAGATTGTGGATGTGTGCCATTCAGAGGGTAAATGGGCAGGACAAAAGTTGGAAGTGCATTTGAACAGATTATTGTAGAAGGTGCCAGGCACACTGGTTTGTGTCAAGAACTGCAATGCTGCTGCCTTTTTCACGGTCAACAGTTTCCCGTGTGTACCACCTATTCCCCATTCTCGTCCAACCTCTATAACCCTGGCAAACAACCTCTCCCTTTCTACATAATTTTTATTTATTTATTTTCATTTAACCTTTATTTAACTAGGCAAGTCAGTTATCAACAAATTCTTATTTACGATGATGGCCTACCAAAAGGCAAAAGGCCTCCTGCGGGGACGGGGGCCTGGGATTATTTAAAAAAAACTAAAATACAATATAAATATTGGACAAAACACACCTCACAACAAGGGTGACACAACACTACACAAAGAGAGACCTAAGACAACAACATAACAGCACAGCACCGCATGGTAGCAACATAACATGACAACAACATGGTAGCAAAACAACAAGGTAGCAGCACAAAAACATGGTACAAACATTATTGGGCAAAGTCAACAGCACAAAGGTCAAGAAGTTAGAGACAACAATACATCATACAAAGCAGCCACAACTGTCAGTAAGAGTGTCCATAATTGAGTGTTTGAATGCAGCTCGTTCCAGTCACTAGCTACAGCGAACTGAAAAGAGGAGAGACCCATGGATGTGTGTGCTTTGGGGAGCTTTAACAGCATGTGGAGAATAAGGGCTGCAGTAGATATCTCAGATAGGGCGGCGTGAGGCCTAAGAGGGTTTTATAAATAAGCATCAACCAGTGGGTCTTGCGACGGATAAACAGAGATGACCAGTTTACAGAAGAGTATAGAGTGCAGTGATGTGTCCTATAAGGAGCATTGGTGGCAAATCTGATGCCCGAATGGTAAAGAACATCTAGCCACTCGAGACCACCATTACCTGCCAATCTGTAAATGATGTCTCTGTAATCTAGCATGGGCAGGATGGTCACCTGAATCAGGGTTTGTTTGGCAGCTGGGGTGAAAGCGGAGCGATTACGATAGAGTAAACCAAGTATAGATTTAACTTAAGCCTGCAGCTTTGATATGTGCTGAGAGAAGGACAGTGCACCATTTAGCCATACTCCCAAGTACTTGTATGAGGTGATGACCTCAAGCTCTAAACCCTCAGAGGTACTAATCACACTTGTGGGAAGATTGGAATTCTTTTTACTAAACCACATGACTTTTGTTTTGGAGGTGTTCAGAACATGGTTAAGGGTAGAGAAAACTTATTTGACACTAAGAAAGCTTTGTTGTAGAGCATTTAACACAGAATCTGGGGAGGGGGCAGCTGAGTATAAGACTGTGTCATCTGCATATAAATGGATGAGACAGCTTCCTACTGCCTGGGCTATGTTGTTGATGTAAATTGAGAAGAGCGTGGGGCCTAGGATTGAGCCTTGGTGTACTCCCTTGGTGACAGGCAGTGGCTGAGACAGCAGATTTTCTGACTTTATACACTGCACTCTTTGAGAGAGGTAGTTAGCAAACCAGGCCAAAGACCCCTCAGAGGCACCAATACTCCTTAGCCGGCCCACAAGAATGGAATGGTCTACCCCATCAAAAGCTTTTGCCAAGTCAATAAAAATTGCAGCACAATATTGCTTAGAATCAATGGCAATGGTGACGTCATTGAGGACCTTTAAGGTTGCAGTGACACATGAATAACCTGAGCAGAAACCAGATTGCATACCCGAGAGAATACTATAGACATCAAGAAAGCCAGTCAGTTGATGATTGACAAGTTTTTTCCAACACTTTTGATAAACAGGGCAAAATAGAAATAGGCCTATAACAGTTAGGATCAGCTTGACCTTTAAATAAAGGATGAACTGTGGCTGCCCCCAAGCAATGGGAACCTCCCCAGAAAGGAGAGACCGGTTAAAAAGGTTGGAGAGCAGCAACCTTAAAGAAGAAAGGGTCTAAACCATCTGACCCAGATGATTTTTTGGGGTCAAGTTTAAGGAGCTCCTTTAGCACCTCGGACTCAGTGACTGCCTGCAGGGAGAAACTTTGTAGCGAGGCAAGGGAAAAAGAGAGAAAAGCATCTGGGAAAATCACAATAGAAGGGGTGGGAGATGAGGAAATGTTGGACGGGCAAGGAGGCAAATAGGAATCCTGATTTAATGAAGTCGTGATTAAAGAGCTCAGCCATGTGCTTCTTGTCAGTAACAACCACATGATCAGCAGTAAGGGACATGGGCACCTGTGAGGAGGAGGAGGGTTTATTCTCCAGGTCTTTAACCGTTTTCCAGAACTTCTTGGGGTTAGACCCACAGAGAGAGAACTGCTTCTTAAAGTAACTAACTTTGGCCTTCCTGATAGCCTGAGTGCACTTATTTCTCATTTGCCTGAACAATAGCCAGTCAGCCTGAGTATGCGTGTGCCGAGATTTTCGGCAAATGCAATTCTTGAAGTGGAGTAACTCTGCAAGATCACGGTCGAACCAGAGGCTGAACCTGATTCCCTGGCAAGCTGTTTGAGTTTATTTTATTTTTTACAGGGACAGTGCACATTAATCAACATTTCAGTAAAAGTGCCGGATTTAGCCAGCCGGCTAATTTTCAACCGCAGTCCCTGTCAATTAACTTCTGGGCCACATCCTGACTGATGGCAGCCCATTCTTGCATAATCAATGCTTGGAGTTTGTCAGAATTTGTGGGTTTTTGTTTGTCCACCCGTCTCTTGAGGATTGACCACAAGTTCTCAATGGGATTAAGGTCTGGGGAGTTTCCTGGCCCTGGAAACTCCCCAGACCTTAATGTTCCCCGAGCCACTTAGTTATCACGTTTGCCTTATGGCAAGGTGTTCCATCATGCCGGAAAAGGCATTGTTCGTCACCAAACTGTTCCTGGATGGTTGGGAGAAGCTGCTCTTGTAGGATGTGTTGGTACCATTCCTAAAACCTGTTAGGGATAGGGGGCAGTATTTTCACGTTTGGATGAAAAGCGTGCCCAGAGTAAACTGCCTGCTACTCGGGCCCAGAGTCAAATATTTGCATATTATTGATTTGGATAGCAAACACTCTGAGGTTTCTACAACTGTTTGAATGATGTCTGTGAGTATAACAGAACTCATATGGCAGGCAAAAACCTGAGAACAATCCAACCAGGAAATGGGAAATCTGAGGGTTGTAGTTTTTAAGTGAATCCCTATCTAAACTACAGTGTCTGTGGGGTCATGTTGCACTTCCTAAGGCTTCCACTAGATGTCAACAGTATTTAGAACCTTCTTTCATGCTTCTACTGTTACTGGGGAGAGAAAAAGAGCTGACTCAAGCCTGAGAGCAATGAGTTGTTTACTGCGCTGTCACACAGTCGTGCCGTTCCTTCTTTTACCTCTGTAATGAATACGCTATTGTCCGGTTGGAATTTTATCGAAGATTTATGTTAAAAAGACCCTAAGGATTGATTGTAAACATCGTTTGACATGTTTCTACGAACGGTAATTGAACTATTTGACTTTTAGTCTCGGGTTTTGCGCTCGCGCATTTTGCCTTTGGATAGTGATCTGAACGCGCGAACATAAGGAGGTATTTGGACATAATTATGGAGTTTATCGAACAAAACAAACATTTTGTTTGGAAGTGGGAGTCCTGGGAGTGCATTCCGATGAAGATCAGCAAAGATAAGTGAAGATTTATAATACTATTTCTGAGTTTAGTTGACTACAGAACTTTGCGGGTGACTGTATAGCTTGCTTTGATGGCTGAGCTCTGTACTCAGATTATTGAACAATGTGCTTTCGCCGTAAAGCTATTTTGAAATCTGACACAGCGGTTGCATTAAGGAGAAGTGCAACTATAATTCTTTCAATAACTGTTGTAAAGTTTATCAACATTTATGATGAGTATTTTTGTAAATTGATGTGCTCATTCACCGGAGGTTTGGAGGGAATACATTTTCTGAACATCATGCGCCAATGTAAAATGGGGTTTTTGGATATAAATATTAACTTTATCGAACAAAACATACATGTATTGTGTAACATTGAGTCCTGGGAGTGTCATCTGATGAAGATCATCAAAGGTTAGTGATAAATTTTAGCTGTATTTCTGGTTTTTGTGATGCCTCTCCTTGCTTGGAAAATGGCTGTGTGGTTTTTCTTGTCAAGTTGATGTCCTAACATAATCTAATGTTATGCTTTCGCCGTAAAGCCTTTTTGAAACCGTACAATGTGGTTGGATTAACAAGAAGAGTATCTTTAAAATGGTGTAAAATAGTTGATTGTTTGAGAAAATTGAATTATGAGATTTTTGCTGTTTTGTATTTTGCGCCCTGCTATTCCATTGGCTGTTGGCTAGGAGTCCCACTGGCGGAACGGGGTCCCGCTAGCCGAACGTCTGTCCATAACAGGATAACGACTTGGGGCTTGCCATTGTAAGTTCAGAGTCACTCGCCTCACAGTGCATGTGTGCTGGAGGCGAGCGAAAGCTCAGGAGAGAGTGGTGAGTATGGTGGAGGTACCTGTACCAGAAAGGGGGAGACAGGTCAGGGCAGATGGTGAACAAATCGCCAGGTGGAATTCAAGCAGCAGTGCAGCAGGCAATGGGAGTAGGTGTATGTCACACCCACTTGGAAGAAGCTTTTATTTCTGGAGTCAGATTTCTTGTAGAAAATGCCAGTGACTGGTTTTTGAACAGCAGGAAGGGGCTTCAGAGGACGCTTCAAAGACTCCTGCCACTTGTTGGTCCAAAAGCCCTTTTACTTCACACCTTAGTGCTAATTGAATTTGTATCTGGTCTGTCCCTTTAAGCCTGGGAGCTCAGTTCCAGGTTGGAATGATGTCCTCGGGTCTCTGCTGTTTGTTTGCTAGAGCACCCTCTGTATAGCTTGGAAACCTTGGAAGTTGAAATCTCTCTGTCACGTCCTGACCCTAGTAAGATGACATTTTCTATAGTAGAGTAGGTCAGGGCGTGACAGGGGGTGGTTTTTCTATGTTTTCTATTTCTATGTTTAGTTCTAGTTTTCTATTTCTATGTTGGAGTTTTTTGGGATGATCTCCAATTAGAGGCAGCTGGTTCGCGTTGTCTCTAATTGGAAATCATATTTAAGTTGGGGTTTTTTCTATTGTGTTTGTGGACAGTTGTATTCTGTTTAGTTGTGTTCTGTGTAGTCTTCAGTGCCTGACAGAACTGTTACCTGATCGTTTTCGCTTTGTTATTTTCTTTAGTGTTCTGAGTTTAATAAACAGTATTTATGAGCACTCAACACGCTGCGCCTTGGTCCCCTCTATACGACAGCCGTTACACTCTCCGGTTAATTTTGGTCAAATTTAGGTTGTAGGTTTGGAGTTTGATCCGGCGCGAAAGCCATGTTGTGGAGAGTAGCATCCTGTATATGTACCTGCCGAAAAATCCAAGTTTATCTAACTTCAAATCTATCCTTTTGTAAAAAACATGTTGAAAGATGTGAGAGCTCACATTAAGCTGTGTCTCTCTCTCTGAGGGGGGCATGAAAATCATACATTTCACAGAATAATAATACATGTTCAACCGTTTCCTCTACCATACATCCATTACACATTCCAGTACCGTTTCCCTACCAATTTCAAAGATGAATTCAATCCCGTATGCCCTAATCTCACCCAACACAACATAACGTCCTCCCTTCTGTTCCCATTATATGACACTATCACACATACGGATTTCCTTGTACTATAAAAAATGTCTGTCATTACTACTTTCATCCCATTGTCTCTGCCAGCAATCTAACCCATTTTCCGAATTAATGTTTTAATTTCCCTCTCTCCTCAACTGCACCAGTATATCCACAATATTATTTTTCACTGTTCTTTTTGCTATTATATCTACTCTATTACGTCAATAAACACCTGTATGAGCCGGAATCCAACAGCTCTGAATTTCTTTGCAACATGATCCTCGTTCTTTCTACCCATAAATCCTCACGTTCTGACTTTCCAGATCTTAAACTACACAAAACTGATGCAGAGTTCCAACATATTACTACTCTTCTTGGTTGCACTTCCTCTATCCATTGCAATCCAACAATTATCGCATTTCTGTTGAATATACAGATAAATCATTAGTTAGTCTCTTGCATTGATTAACATCGAACTCAGGAATAAATACACCTGCTCCTGTCTTCCCATTCATGGGCTCCTTTGAACCTTCTGTACACACTGCAAGACGAGAATAAAACTGATTACTAATATATTGATCCATTATTGTTCCTACATTATCTTCTTCACAATACTGTTTAATTTCTTCCATCAGGCTCAGATCAACATGGTTTTGTATAAAACCACTTTGGCACATTTCCTATTGCCACAGGTGGCCCTATAACAATATCTCTGAGTCTAAATACATCAATCCTTTCCCCAATCTCTGGGCCAAAACCCCTCTTTTGATATTGTTCATATTCCCAACAATACTGTCAGTGTAGGATGATATACTGCACTACCCTTCAGTCTTGCCCAGAATGCCAGGGCTACATTAGTGACATTTCCCCAGTATCTACTTGTAAAGCCTCTACCGGTGTAGTTTTAACTGCACCCTGGCACATCCTGAGTGCCCTCGCTTGCATCCTATCAAGGCACAGCAGCGATGGAAAAGCCTCAGAACCATTTACAAAGCACCCATCAGAACCATTTACAAAGCACCCATAATCTATAGACGATCTCATCAAAGTACGATAAATATTCAGTAAAGGTTGCTTATCTGCCCTCCAATCATGACCAACTATTGTCCATATAGGATTGAATAGTTTCTTACGTTTAGTTTTAATACATGTAATATGATATCTTCATGTAAGCCTTCCATCAAACCATAGTGCCATTTACTTAAATTCTGTTACCCTTTCCATTCGTTCTCCATAAAATTGAACACTGACTTCTTCCTTAATATTATTGTTAGCGAACAACATATGGCAAGATTTAGATAAAGATACATTGAAAGCCCATGATAAGGACCATTCCTCTACTGCTACAACAGCACCTTGCATTTTCTCTATCACATAAGGAATATTACTTCCCCTTTTCCAAATGGCACCATCATCAGCATTTAACGCCACCCCTATACCCTGTCCGATATCCCCAAAGATATCGTCAATCATCAACATGAATAAGATAGGACTAATAGCACTACCCTATGGAGTTCCATTTTCCACCTCATATTCTCTTGATAACTCCAATCCCACCCGTACCTGGTAGGTTTGGTTAAACAAGAAATTCATCATCCAGTTATACATTCTCCCGCTAATGCCCATTCCATTCAATTTAATCAGCAGACCTTCCTGCCACATTGCATCATATGCTTTCTCAATATCAAAATACACTATTGACATCACTTCCTTCATTGCCAAAGCCTTGATCACCTCAGTATTAACTTTAACTAATGCATTAAACTTCTCATGGGTACCTGGGATGGTAGTGTCCCACCTGGCCAACATCCAGTGAAATTGCAGAGCGCGCAATTCAAAAATCTCAATTCAAATATTTAACATTCTTGAAAATATGTGTTATACATCAAAATAAAGCTTAACTTCCTGTTAATCCAGCCGCTGTGTCAGATTTCAAAAAGGCTTTACGGCGAAAGCATACCATGCGATTATCTGAGGACAGTGCCCAGTACACAAAACATTACATACAGTTACCATCCAAGTAGATTAGTCAACAAAAGTCAGAAATAGCAATAAAATGAATCACTTACCTTTGATGATCTTCGTATGGTTGCACTCACAAGACTCCCTGTTACACAATAAATGTTTGTTTTGTTCGATAAAGTCCCTCTTTATATCCAAAAACCTCAGTTTTGTTGGAGCGTTATGTCCAGTAATCAAATGGCTCAAAGGCAGTCACAACAGGCAGAAGAAAAATCCAAATAGTATCCGTAAAGTTCGTAGAAACATGTCAAACGATGTTTATAATCAATCCTCAGGTTGGTTTTGGCCTAAATAATCAATAATATTTAAACCGGACAATAGCGTCTTCAATATAAAAGAAAAATAAGAAAGGTGCGCTATCGATTGCGCGGAGAAACAGGTCTGGCGACTTCCCAGGGTCCACTCACTCAAAGTGTTCTTACTCCCTCATTTTTGAGAATACAAGCCTGAAACCATTTCTAAAGACTGTTGACATCTAGTGGAAGCCATAGGAAGTGCAATTTTAGTCCTAAGTCATGGGATACTGTATAGGCAGTCAATGGAAAACTACAAACATAAACAAATCCCACTTCCTGGATGTATTTTTCTCAGGGTTTTGTCTGCCATATCACTTCTGTTATACTCACAGACATTATCTTAACAGTTTTGGAAACTTTAGAGTGGTTTCTATCCGAATCTATTAATAATATGCAAATATTTGACTCTGGGTCCGAGTAGCAGGCAGTTTACTCTGGGCACGCTTTTCATCCGGAGGTGAAAATAGTGCCCCCGACCCTAGTGAGGTTAAGGGTAGTCCTTCCTTTTCTGAATCCACTCTGGTATGGACTTAATCCACCCCTATGTTCCAGATAATACATCAATCTTCCTACATTCAACTTTTCCATTAATTTAGAGAGATCTCCACACAATCTCCACACCATATAGCTGGCTGGTAGGATAGAACAGCGGCGTCTGGTAAGACAAGGGGCGGCGGACAACATATTTTTGTAAATAACAGCTGGTGCACGATATCTAAGGAAGTCTCAAGCTATTGCTTGCCTGAGGTAGAGTATATCATGATAAGCTGGAGACCACACTATCTACCTAGAGAGTTTTCATCTGTATTTTTCATAGCTGTTTACATAACACCACAGTCAGAGGCTGGCACTACGACAGCATTGAATGAGCTGTATTCCGCCATAAGCAAACAAGAAAACGCTCACCCAGAGGCGGCGCTCCTAGTAGCCGGGGACTTTAATGCAGGGAAACTTAAATCTGTTTTACCAAATTTCTGTCAGCATGTTAAACGTGCAACCAGAGATAAAAAAAACTCTGGACCACCTTTACTCCACACACAGAGACGCATACAAAGCTCTCCCTCGCCCTCCATTTGGTAAATCTGACCATAATTCTATCCTCCTGATTCCTGCTTACAAGCAAAATTATAGCAGGAAGCACCAGTGACTAGATCAATAAAAAAGTGGTCAGATGAAGCAGATGCTAAGCTACAGAACTGTTTTGCTAGCACAGACTGGAATATGTTCTGGGATTCCTCCGATGGCATTGAGGAGTACACCACATCAGTCATTGACTTCATCAATAAGTGCATCGATGACATCGTCCCCACCGTGACTGTACGTACATACCCCTCCCAGACGCCATGGATTACAGGCAACATCCGCACTGAATTAAAGGCTAAAGCTGCCACTTTCAAGGAGCGTGGACAACAACCTCTCCCTCAACGTGATCAAGACCAAGGAGCTGATTGTGGACTATAGGAAAAAGAGGACTGGTTTCTTCCTAGGTTTCTAGATTTCTTCCTAGGTTTTGGCCTTTCTAGGGAGTTTTTCCTAGCCATCGTGCTTCTACACCTGCATTGCTTGCTGTTTGGGGTTTCAGGCTGGGTTTCTGTACAGCACTTTGATATATCAGCTGATGTAAGAAGGGCTATATAAATAAATTGGATTTGATTTGAGCACGCCCCCATTCTCATCGACAGGGCTGTAGTGGAGCAGGTTGAGAGCTTCAAGTTCCTTGGTGTCCACATCACCAAAAAACTAACATGGTTCACTATAGAGGGTAGTGCATACAGCCCGGTACATCACTGGGGCCAAGCTTCCTGCCATCCAGGACCTCTATACCAGGTGGTGTCAGAGGAAGACCCTAGAAATTGTCAAAGACTCCAGTCACCCTAGTCATAGACTGTTCTTTCTCCTACCGCACTGCAAGCTGTACTGGAGCGCCAAGTCTAAGTCCAAGAGGCTTCTAAACAGCTTCTACCCCAAAGCCATAAGACTCCTGAACACCTAATCAAATGGCTACCCAGACTATTTGCATTGCCCCCCCCCCCTCCCCCTCTTTTACACCGCTGCTACTCTCTGTTCTGATCATCTATGCATAGTCACTTTAATAACTCTACCTACATGTACATATTACATCAACTAACCGGTGCCCCCACACATTTATCCTGTACCAGTATCCCCCTGTATATACTCTAGTTATTGTTATTTTACTGCTGCTCTCAATATTTTTTTTAAACTGCATCGTTGGTTATGGGCTCGTAAGTAAGCATTTCACTGTAAGGAACACGTTGTATTCGGCGCATGTGACTAATACAATTTGATTTGATATCTCCTTACTGTATTTCGCAACTATGTTTATTTCAGATACAGGGATGGGTTTACAAGGATTATAGTAGTTAAACAATGTGGCATTACCCCCTTCTCTATAAATTTCCACAGCCACACATTCATGTTCTTTGAAACCATGAATCTCTCTATGTGCTACACCTTCGCTGATAAATGTGCAGACCCAACACCCTACTGTAACTCTTATTCCATCACTTCTCACAGAGATAAAACCAGGTATAATATAATCCAATTGAGGTTCAAGCCATGTTTATTGTATACACACCACTCCCGGTAAAACATCTAAATCATGTATAAACTTCTTAAATTCTTGTCCATTGGCTATCAAACTCCTAGCATTCCATTGACCAACAAGGAACACCATAATACTATGTATAATGCTGATCGTCATTAGAATTTTAGAATCCAATGTATCAGTTCTACTGTAACTTCAGAAATCCCCGGAATGTCTTTGGCTGCCTTCACTACTTATTTTATTTGTGCAGTCCTCCTCTCAATATGACTGTGGAGCGTGCCCTGCACATGACGGCCAAGTAGTCTACACGATCTACTACAATGTTTTTCTCTGTAATTTTGCGTTTATGCTCACATATCACACTAACAATTGGCTGAGGTTCCACTGGCCTCCTTGGAGCGGCCACTATCTACCGATATGTTGTGTCTGGAGTATTTTGAAAACTAGGTTTGTTATTCACTTTCCGAACAGCCTCAGCATAGGATATGTTGCTTGTAATTTTGTACCTCTGTGCTTCCATAGCTGTCTCCATATGCTGCACTATGTTCTCTGTCACAGTTACAACATTTAACTTTAACATCAGGCCCACATTTCCCATACTCCTGATCCCCACCACACTTTGCACATCTCATTTGCACACATTAGCAACATGCCCCATCCGTTGGCACTTAAAGCGCAGTAGTGGAGGCGGCACATACTGTCTAACCGGATAACTGAGTGATCCTAGCTGCACCCTATTCTACAGGTTCCCCTCAAAGTGTAACAGGACAGTTGTAGTGTCCACTGGAATGCCACTTCTTTTGCTTGTTATCCCTTTTGGCATCAATAACTTCTCCTCCTTTCAAGCCTTAACTTCTTCCATGGTAATTTCCAATGCCATCCCAGCAATTACTCCCCTCAGTTTAGATATAGCAGCGGTAATGTCACATTTAAACCGACCACCATTTAGTGTGTTCAATTTCAAAACTTTCTTCTGCTGAATTTTACTACTTGTAATGATCAGAACCTTCCCATAAACCATCAGTTTGTCATCCTTATTCACCCCAATCTCTTCCCTGATTGTTTTTGTCAAATGCAAAGGATGGAAGTACTTACTTTCTGGTTCTGTGAACACTACCATAACTTTATAACTTTCTACTCCAACCTCTTTGTCTAGTGGTCATGCACTTCACAGGTCTTCTCTTAACACCACTCATAATTTCTCCAGCAGTATTCATCCCTCCATCTCCCTCATTGTGATTTATCTTACTCCTGTTGCTCCGAGTTACAACATGTGTAAATAGCTCATCATCACTTTTTTTAATCATCATTATCATTATCAATGTCAATTGCCCTAATGCTACCATCTGAACTATCCGCCATGCCGACCGCAGTCACAGTACAGTTGTGCCAAATCCGCCAAAAGACAAACAAAGATACAGCTTGTTCGCACTTTCCGACCAGCATCACCAACAACTACTGGGTGTCGTCTGTCAAAGGGTTCTTCTATTTGGGTGGCACAGAGGTCTAAGACACTGCATCTCAGTGCTAGTGGCGTCACTACAGTCCCTGGTTCAATTCCAGGCTGTATCACAACCGGCCGTGATTGGGAGTGCCTTAGGGCAGCGCACAAATGGCCCAGCGTCGTCCAGGTTAGGGTTTGGCCGGGGTGGGCCGTCATTCTAAATATAATTTGTTCTTAACTGACTTGCCTAGTTTAAAAAAAGGTTAAATCAAAAATAAATTATTCTTTGTCTTCTTTTTCTTCTATAATATATTATGGCAGTCCGTAAAGTAAATATTAGAAGTGCATGCTACCACATACTGTAAGGCTCATCAGGATGACTGTATGAACTGACTTAACCGCCTCCACTGGACTCTCGCTACCCGACGCCCATAATCAAATTGGTCACTAAGCATGTCCATGTAGCCGGCTTTGCTCCGGTGGTAGGAATACTGGAGTGATGTCAGCATAAATGTGTCAACATGCTTGAGAAGTTGGCAGCTGCATAGGCTATTCATGTTGAGCAGTAGCGACATACTCTTTGTCCATCGCCATTGTAATCTACTGGGATGCCAAAATGTTCCCAAACTGGAGATTTAAACGATGACGGAGAATCCTCCTTCTTTATCGATCTCACCACTCGCCATCGTACAGAACTAGTTCCCGGCTACGCCTCACAAAAGGACAGTTTGAAATGCATCAACTAAGATAATACATTTTACTACAAAATAGGCTCTAGTTGTTTTAACGGAATAGCCTGAAATGTTTTTTTTTTAAGCTCAGATTTACTCATGAGGCATAAAACGCAGTATAGGCATAACCTACAGGCTTAGTGTTTCAATTTGTTATGGGCTATATTTGTTTTATTTGGGGCAGCAGGGTAGATTATTGGTTAGAGCGTTGTGCCAGTAACCGAAAGGTTGCTAGATCGAATCCCTGAGTTGACAAGGTAAAAATCTGTCGTTCTGCCTCTGAACAAGGCAGTTAACCCACTGTTCCTAGGCCATCATTGAAAATAATAATTTGTTCTTAACTGACTTGCCCAGTTAAATAAAGGTAAAATATATTCATTCAGGTTTACAGTTTGGACGAAACCAAAGTCCCCATTCAGAATGATTCATTACAAAAATAGGTTTACCGTTGTACCCCTATGTATTGCCAAAGAGCTAAAAACATGTTTTATTGGTGCACAGAACATTTCCCTAGGATTTAGACTTGTTTAGGTGGTTTTTAAGAAGTTCAGTCCTGCTTTATTGCCTCCTTTAGCAGTGGGGTCGTCCTATGTTTACCAACACTCAAAGAAAAGAACACTCTCCCTACCATCAATAATGGGTGAGGTTTGATAATGGCTGAGGTTTGACCAATCAGAGTCGGTAAAGCCACCTGGTTTCTTCACGCAACACGCCGACAGAAACAAACATCTCTCTGGTAAGAAGAAGGGAGAGGGTGTATGCCTTATGATTAACGAGTCGTGGTGTGATCATAATAACATACAGGAACTCAAGTCCTTTTGTTCACCTGACCTAGAATTCCTTACAATCAAATTCCGACCGCATTATCTACCAAGGTAATTCTCTTCGATTACAATCACAATCGTGTACATCCCCCCCAAGCAGACACCTCGACGGCCCTGAAAGAACTTCATTGGACTCTATGTAAACTGGAAACCACATATCCTGAGGCTGCATTTATTGTAGCTGGGGATTTTAACAAGGCTAATCTGAAAACAAGGCTCCCTAAATTTTATCAGCATATCGAATGCGCGACCCGGGCTGGAAAAATTCTGGATCATTGTGAATCTAACTTCCGCGACGCATACAAAGCCCTCCCTCGCCCTCCTTTTGGCAAATCTGACCACAACTCCATTTTGTTGCTCCCAGCCTGTAGACAGAAACTAAAACAGGAAACACCCGTGCTCAGGTCTGTTCAACGCTGGTCCGACCAATCTGATTCCACGCTTCAAGATTGCTTCGATCACGTGGACTGGATATGTTCTGGATAGAGTAGAACAACAACATTGATGTATACGCTGATTCGGTGAGCGAATTTATTAGCAAGTGCATCGGTGATGTTGTACCCACGGTGACAATGAAAACCTTCCCCAACCAGAAACCGTGGATTGATGGCAGCATTCGCGCAAAACTGAAAGCGTGAACCACTGCTTTTAATCAGGGCAAGGCAACTGGAAACATGACCGAATACAAACAGTGTAGCTATTCCCTCTGCAAGGCAATCAAACAAGCTAAGCGTCAGTGTAGAGACAAAGTAGAGTCACAATTCAACGGCTCAGAAACGAGAGGTATGTGGCAGGGTCTACAGTCAATCACCGACTACAAAAAGAAAACCAGCCCTGTCGTGGACCCGATGTCTTGCTCCCGGACAAACTAAACAACTTTTTTGCTCACTTTGAGGACAATACAGTGCCATCGACACAGCCCGCTACCAAAACCTGTGGCCTCTCCTTCACCGCAGCCAACGTGTTAACCCCCTCAAAGCTGCCGGCTCAAATGGCATCCCTAGCCGCATCCTCAGAGCATGCGCAGACCAGCTGGCTGGTGTGTTTACGGACATATTCAGTCACTCCCTATCCCAGTCTGCTGTTTCCACATGCTTCAAGAGGGCCACCATTTTTCCTGTTCCCAAGAAAGCTAAGGTAACTGAGCTAAGTGACTATCGCCCCGTAGCACTCACTTCCGTCATCATGAAGTGCTTTGAGAGACTAGTGAAGGATCATATCACCTCCACTCTACCTAATAACCCTCTCCAATTTGCTTACCACCCCAATAGGTCCACAGACGACGCAATCGCATTTACACTGCACACTGCCCTAACCCATCTGGACAAGAGGAATACCTATGTAAGAATGCTGTTCATCGACTACAGCTCAGCATTTAAAACTATAGTACCCTCCAAACTTGTCATAAAGCTCGAGACCCTGGGTCTTGACCCTGCCCTGTGACACTGGGTCCTGGACTTTCTGACAGGACGCCCCCAGGTGGTGAGGGTAGGAAACAACATCTCCACCCCACTGATCCTCAGCACTGGGACCCCACAAGGATGCGTTCTCAGCCCTCTCCTGTACTCCCTGGTCACACATGACTGCGTGGCCATGCACGCCTCCAACTCAATCATCAAGTTTGCAGACGACACTACAGTGGTAGCCTTGATTACCAACAACGATTACCAACAATGACGAGACGGCCTAAAGGGAGGAGGTGAGGGCCCTCGGAGTGTGGTGTCAGGAAAATAACCTCACACTCAACGTCAAAAAAACAAAGGAGATGATCGTGGACTTCAGGAAACAGCAGAGGGAGCACCCCCCTATCCACATCGACGGGACAGTAGTGGAGGAGGTGGAAAGTTTTAAGTTCCTCGAAGGCTGTGAGGCCGATACGTAAGCTTATTAAAAATTTGTGATACTATCAAGAGCAGTGTGCGGTTTCCTTTTTCCTTCATCAAGTTCCTTTGCTTATGACATTTTTGACATGTGTTTTTCTGGATTTTTTTGTTGTTATTCTGTCTCTCACTGTTCAAATAAACCTACCATTAAAATTATAGACTGATAATTTCTTTGTCAGCGGGCAAACGTACAAAATCAGCAGGGGATCAAATACGTTTTTCCCTCACTGTATTACCTCAACTAACCGGTGCCCCCGCACATTGACTCTGTACCGGTACCCCCCTGTATATAGTCTCACTATTGTTATTTTACTGTTGCTCTTTTAATTACTTGTTACTTTTATTTCTTCTTATTATTCATATTTTTTTTTAATTGCATTGTTGGTTAGTGGCTCGTAAGTAAGCATTTCACTATAAGGTCTACACCTGTTGTATTTGGTGCTTGTGACTAATAAAATGTGATTTGATTTGATTTGAGTTTGCTGCTGAAGAGTGGGCCAAAATTGCCAGTAGAAAGGTGCAGCAAGCTCATTGATGGTTACAATAACCATTTGTTGGCAGTAATCTTGGCCAAAGGCTGTGCAACTAAGTTCTAGCTCCAGGGTGCCAATAATTTTCTCTTTGCCATTTGTCTTTATTTTCCTAAATGAAATTGTAAACTTAAGTTTGCAAAAGAAAATTGGTTCTGCAATGTTGAAAATCCAATAACCAGGTGACAGACCAAAAGTTATAGATGCTCAAATATCATAAACCCCAACACATGCTAACCTCTCCCCATTACAATAATAGGGGAGGTTAGCCTTTTTGGGGTGTATGATATTTTTGCCCCTGTAACTTTCTCCCTCATCATTATTCACGATTCATTCAGTGTTATCTGTTATCCTGGTAGCATCCACATTAATGAAGAAATATTTAGAAACATATTCTATTCTTATTTACGATGTGACTCCAAAATGTCACAATACATGATTTACCATTATTGGGCACAAAATAATCCACTGTCCCAATACTTTTGGAGCTCACTGTATGTGTTAGGGATCAGTTTTCCAGGGAACTCAGTCAGCCAATTACAGGCTCTACCTGCTGGGGGTAACAGACCCCCATTCCTGCTTCTATATTGAGCCCCCCCCCCCTTGCCCTCAGAACAACCTCAATTTGTCGGGGCATGGACTCTACAAGATGTCGAAAGCATTCCACAGGGATGCTGGCCCATGTTGACTCCAATTCTTCTCACAGTTGTGTCAAGTTGCTGGATGTCCTTTGGGTGGTGGACCATTCTTGATACACAAAAAAAACAGCAGCATTGAAGCTCTTGATACAAACCGGTGCGCTATTACCTATAACATGTTAGGCTACTAGCCCCTGTGTATTACCACACCCCGTCAATGTGGATTGGTCGTGCTCTGCCCTCTGTTTCCTGTGGTCCACAATCAGCTCCTTTGTCTTGCTGAAGTTAATGGAGAGTTGTTGTCCTGGCAACACACTCCCTATAGGCTGCCCAGCATTTTCATACATTTCCTGAACTAATTTGTCATCATTTACTCACTGTGTCGCATTTATTTTGTCTTAGTATGGCTCTATTTTGTACAAACATAACTTTTCCTTTATCAAAATAATGATTATCCTCTGACTGCATTTTGAAATTAAAATGCAGTTCTTGCTTTCGACAGCTTGTGCTCCCGAAGTTGTTGGCTTGTTGTGCTAGCATTTTCATGCACGAGAATGCTGCTAGAATGATGCGACAAACATAAAACATCCAGTCAGTGGCAGTCCTGTGGGTGAAAACAGCTTGTTGATGAGAGGTCGAAGGAGAATGGTAAGAATCTGGAAGCTAACAGGCGGGTCACAAACAGGTAAATAACGGTGAAGTACAACAGTGGTGTGCAGAACGGCATCTCGGAATGCACAACTTGTTGATCCTTGTTACAGATGGGCTATTGCAGCAGACGACCACACCGGGTTCAACTCCTATCAACTAAAAACAAGAAGCAGCGGCTCTATTGGGCACGCGATCGCCAAACACTGGAGAATTAAGGAGTTGATAAACATCGCTTGGTCCGACGAATCCCTGTTCCTGTTGCGTCATATTGATGGCAGAGTCAGGATTTGGAAAATCGCGTTTTTGACTGCTCTGGGCCTTGACCTCCATCTCATTTCAGTGGGGTACCCTTCTTTTCCTAAACGCTGTCTTGACTTAACCTGTTAGGGCTAGGGGGCAGTATTGACACGGCCGGATAAAAAACGTACCCGATTTAATCTGGTTACTACTCCTGCCCAGTAACTAGAATATGCATATAATTATTGGCTTTGGATAGAAAAGACCGTAAAGTTTCTAAAACTGTTTGAATGGTGTCTGTGAGTATAACAGAACTCATATGGCAGGCAAAAACCTGAGAAGATTCTGAACAGGAAGTGGCCTGTCTGACAAGTTGGTGTTCATCTTGGCTCTTTTTATAAAATGCTTCCACTCCAGTCAACTGTCAGTCTACTTAAACTGTCTATTGGAAGTGGGCCTGTCTTAAAGGGATAGTTCACAAAAATTACACAATCTACTGCAAACCATTCATTGGTTTTATTTTCCTCAGTGGTGGAAAAAGTATCCAATTGTCATACTTGAGTAAAAATATAGATACATTAATAGAAAGTTACTCAAGTAAAAGTGAAAGTCAGCCAGTAAAATACTAGAGTAAAAGTCTAAAGTATTTGGTTTTAATTATACTTAAGTATCAAAAGTAAAGGTATTTGCTAAAATATACTTAAGTATCAAAAGTAAAAGTATAAATTATTTAAAAATCCTTATATTATGCAAACAGCACTATTTTCTTGTTTTTATAGTTGATGGATCGGCATGGGCACACTCCAACACTCAGACATTATTTACCAAATATGCATTTGTGTTTAGTGAGTCCGGCAGACCAGAGGCAGTAGGGATGATCACGTGTTCTCTTGCTAAGTTTGTGAATTTGACCATTTTCCAGTCCTGCTAAGCATTCAAAATGTAACTAGTACTTTTGGGGAAAATGTATTGAGTAAAAAGTACAATATTTTATTCAGGAATGTAGTGAAGTAAAAGTAAAAGTTGTCCAAAAATATAATTAGTAAAGTAAAGTACAGATACCCTAAAAAAACGACTTAGGTAGTACTTTAAAGTATTTTTACTTAAGTACTTTACACCACTGATTTTCCTGGCACTGTTCTCAAATGCTGTTTCAGCATTTGTTGCACAAATCCTATCTACAGTAAGTCCTTTTACCAATATTAGCATTTCATCCGAAAGTCATCTGAAAGTTTCTAAAATGTATTTTGAAGCTCAACAAAGTCACTTACAGATGAGTGAGAGCCTGTGACAGCCCAGTCCCATGAATATTATATCCCTCCTCACAGGGAATTCTTAAAGCCATAAAAGAAAGAAATTATGGGGAGAAAAAGGCACAATTAGGCCGTGGCTAGGAGAGAGGAGATATTAGATATGTGATTTTTTTCTCTCTCTTTTGTATTCACAAATGTCCGTTTAGAATGGCTTTGTTCATTCTCATCTTCTTTAAAGAGGTTCTGAAGTGGACACTTGTTTTCTTCCAGCGCTGAATTTGAAAGCTGCCAATGAGTCTTTTGGGGATTCTCTTTTCCCTCTGATCCTTAAAAAATGTGTAATGGTGCAAGAAATATTAATGAGACACTCTCAGAAAGAATGAGAGAGGGAGGGAGAGAGGTAGGGATAAGCTAGAGGGGTGAGACAAAAGAGAAGTCAGAGATGGGAGAGCGACAGGAAGAGTAGAGCAGCAAGTGGAGAAAGAAAGAGAGACAGAGACTCGGAGTGGATGAAAATAGGTTAAGAAAAGTCCACAATTCAATTCGATTTTCAAGCGCCCAAGGAGTCTTAATTTTGGCCCATTGCAGGTACTGTAGTTTTAAATCAAAGGCACCCATGTGCCGTCAACTTTCTGAATTTCACAGAGGAAAGAGAGCGACTTGTTCGGGTGAGGGCTCCATTTTGGCTCTGTCACCATGCCTCTGACTCCATCTAAGAAAGATAGAATTATAAATGCCTCTTTTAGCAGCTTTTCCGTAGAGAAAGAGAGGGAAAGGGGGAGAGGGGGAAAGAGGGAAACAGAGAGCGGGAGAAAGTGTGCGCATGCGGTAAACTCACTTTGAGCTCTATAGTCTGAGAGTGTGTGTAGGGAATAGCCGTTAATTAGATATTTACTCATTTTGCTCTTATCGCCGAGCAGTAAATGAACACATTTCAGGGAACATTAGCAGCTAGTGAAAAGAGTTTGTTTGTGTTGTGTCGTGTACTATGAATTAATACGTTGGCCATGGCTGCCTAGGAGAGAGCTTTCACAGAGACTATATATGGCAGACCTGGGCAATTATTTTCCATGAAGGGCCACATAAGAATATATTTCTGCCGTCGCGGGCCAAAATCCAGATATGCTACTTATTTTACTTTTTTTAAATCCACAGAAATAAACCACATCCATGTTCTCCTTTTGATAGGTATTTTCATTATGAAACATGCAATGAACTAAACGGAGGGAAATGTACACTGTGCATTCAGCACCACGGACAGAACTCTTGTTAACGGTTATGCACAAAAACACAAGAGAACTCAACATTACATTTAAACTACTCAATCAGGGTAAGGAGTGACGTCTCTGATGGGCATTGACTAGAGCAGTGAAGTCAGGTATAGTTTCTGACGTCGCTATGCGCAGGATTGCTGAAAGGTGAGAGTCAGTAAGAGAAGATCTGTGCCTTGACTTGTTATATTTCATCATTGAAATATACATAGGTTGACCCAAACAGTACAGACAACTTCTGAGCATGACTCCTAATCTTTGGAAAGTTTTGACAATCGAGAGATGCGTAAAACCTCGTCAGTGACATTGTTTTGAATAGTTCTCCAATCGCTGCATCAGACTGAAGATCGATAAGTGCAAGTTGCAGGTCAGTGGGAGCGTTATTTACATTGAAGGTGAAAGGAGAGGAAACCAACAGCATGTCATTTTCCAACACTTTGAAAAAGTATACGTTGCAGTGAAGGCAAAATCAGCCATCTCCCGTTTGTGTGGTGGGGGAGATCTGCATGACCTGACTGTCTCGTCCAACAGTGAGACAAACTGCCTGTGGTTTAAAGATTTTGCTCTTATGAAGTTTACCACTTTAGTGACTGTATCCACAACATGGCTCATTTTCAGAACACATTTGCAGAGCACCTCCTGATGAATAATGCAATGCAGGAAAATAATTCTGATCTGGGTTCAGCTCCGCTACTTGATCTTGTATCCTCTTCAAAAGGCCAATGTTTTTTCTTGTCAAGTTTGGGCACCCATCAGTGGTCAGTGAGTGTAATAACAATACCTAAAAAAAATCTATTCTTGTGCAATTCATATCTATAGGCTACATAGGCTACTTCCGAATTTCACAGAGCAAAGCAAATGACTGTCACGGCTGTCGAAAGGAGCAGACGTCGAAAGGAGCAAACTTTGCAATACACAAATAACTGAATAGACAAAACAACAAACCGTGACGCAGAGAGAAACAAACACTACTCAAAATACAATAACCCACAAAACCCTGGAAGAAAAACCCCTACTTAAATATGATCTCCAATTAGAGACAACGAGGACCAGCTACCTCCAATTGGAGATCAACCCAAAACACAACAACATAGAAATAGAAAAACTAGAACTAAAACATAGAAAAACACAAAACACCTCCTGTCACGCCCTGACCTACTCTACCATAGAAAATAACATCTTACTATGGTCAGGACATGACAGACTGGCTCCATTTAGGGCTCCATTTGGGCTCTGTAGCCATGCCTCAGACTCCATCTAATAAAAATGTAATTATAAATGACCCCTTTAGAAGCTTTTCCATAGAAAATGAGAGGGAAAGGGGGAAAGAGGGAAATGGATTGGGGGAGAAAGTGTGTGTGTGTGTTTATTGGTTGATTAACTTCCAGCTCTAAAGTATGAGTGTGTGCTTATAGGGAAGTGGTGGATAATTGGATATTTACTCATTTTTCTTTAGGGCCTAACTTGTACACATGCCAAATAGCCTACGCACCAATCGCCAAATGCTTTTGAGAACGGGCAGATTAACGTTGATCCAAAGTCGGAGTTTAATTCAATAAGAGGAAGCTGCGATATGGAGATTTGAAAAAAAGAAAAGAGAGGGACAGAAAAGTAATGTTTAGGAAAGATTTGGTGAATTTGTAAAAGAGGAAGATAGCAGAGTGTAATAATTGCGAGGCGCAATACAAATTCGACAAGAAGGGGATTTCAAATAGGCCTATGGCATGTCAAGGGAACTGTAGCCTACTGTTCAGATGGTTTAAATGGAAACTGAAATCTGGACACTGACTGTAGGTCTAGAACCTCTCACATAACCTTAATATTAAATCCTGCAGTAAAATGATACACCAAATGCAGACAACATTTTGACTAGGGAACCAGAGAGGAGAAATATGATTTATTATTTCAGCATCTTGAGAGAATGAATCCACAGTTAGATACCGTCAGTAGCAGTGCTGTCTTTACCAGCATAATAAAAGCTGATATTACTACAACCACATGAAATATACATCCAAGCCAAACTGAAATGTTATCAGAAACATGTTTGGTTGTTTTCACAGCTTTTATTTCCTTACAACCGGCCAAACTGATGTAATTTGGACATTTTGCACTTTCCTGTTTTTGGAGGGAGAGTTATTGCAATTTCTCCTTGGTCCTTAAATGTCTTTGCTCCTTGAAAGAAACAGAGATGACAGAGAACTGGACCAATGTCAACTAGATTAAAGCATTCATTCTGTTGATTTCTGACATTATGCTGGTGAGCAAGGGTTTATTTAGTATTCTAGGGCAACATAATTATAGAAGAGATGCTGCATGTATCAAGGTTGTCTAACAAATATCCTATCAATATGTTGGAAATTATAAGCAGAAACATATCTAAATCAGGCAAAAAAAATCCTGTACCCCCTGTCAAAAAACGTTGCGCTGTCTCTGACTGTAGCTAATACAGTACATTTTCTATATTAGCAGGTTAGGGTCGGGTGCAGGCCTCATATTTTCACTTCATCATGTAAAATCAGGATGGTGCATATGGGATATTAGCAATTGTGAGCAGGTATAGGTGAACTGACAGCTGACCCGCGCACCACTTGTCTATGACCCAACTAGTTCAACTTGTTCCTGGACCTTCATTTGGGCTTACATATTTCAACTGTATAAACACCTTCGTGTTTCTATAAAATTGTATGCTTTGGTGTTTGTTGTTGTTTAATGTGTAGGCTGTCTGGTCCGGTACTTGCCTCTGCTATTGTTTAAGGCTGTCTGGTCCAGTACCTCCCTCTGCTATTGTTTAAGGCTGTCTGGTCCAGTACCTGCCTCTGCTGTTGTTTAAGGCTGTCTGGTCCAGTACCTCCCTCTGCTGTTGTTTAAGGCTGTCTGTGTTTGTTGTTGTTTAATGTGTAGGCTGTCTGGTCCGGTACTTGCCTCTGCTATTGTTTAAGGCTGTCTGGTCCAGTACCTCCCTCTGCTATTGTTTAAGGCTGTCTGGTCCAGTACCTCCCTCTGCTGTTGTTTAAGGCTGTCTGGTCCAGTACCTCCCTCTGCTGTTGTTTAAGGCTGTCTGGTCCAGTACCTCCCTCTGCTGTTGTTTAAGGCTGTCTGGTCCAGTACCTCCCTCTGCTGTTGTTTAAGGCTGTCTGGTCCAGTACCTCCCTCTGCTGTTGTTTAAGGGTGTCTGGTCCAGTACCTCCCTCTGTTGTTGTTTAAGGCTGTCTGGTCCAGTACCCCCCTCTGCTGTTGTTTAAGGCTGTCTGGTCCAGTACCTCCCTCTGCTGTTGTTTAAGGCTGTCTGGTCCAGTACCTCCCTCTGCTGTTGTTTAAGGCTGTCTGGTCCAGTACCTCCCTCTGCTGTTGTTTAAGGCTGTCTGGTCCAGTACCTCCCTCTGCTGTTGTTTAAGGCTGGTACAGGTAAGACACACACATACACACATGCACACACACACGCACACACACGCATACACACACAAACACACACACACATTTTAAATACTTTTTTTGAATCCACCAATCAAATGTACAAAAAAAGGATCCAAACATTTCAAAGGTCCCTGGACGCATGGCACTCAAGAGTATAGAAAGCACCTCCTGTACCCACCAATTGCTTTGCCCTAGTTTTTGTCAGGCCCGCAATCTGGAGGCCACGCACTGCAAGCCTGTGTACGTGGCCGAGACTGCCGAATATCAGCACCACCAGCTTGCAGCTACACCCGAGGCTGTCCAAGCGCACCACGAGGGGCTTGTATTTAAGCAGCTTCTCAGCAAAAGCCTGCTCCATGTAGCTGTCAAATGAGCAGCCCACTTCCAAAATGAGCACCTCCCCCTGGCCTCCCCCAACAACAACAATATCTGGCATATTTGGCACACAGGAAAACACATCCAGAAGGACGGAGGCTCTGACTAACCCCTTAAGTGTTACATCATCACTGTTTAGCATGTTCAATCGGTGAGTCAGTCTGGTAGCAGTGTAAACCCAGTCAATATTCGGGACACCTAAACCCCCCTCTCTTTGGCTCAGGAAGACAACGTCACGTGTGGTTTAAGTGTTTAAGCATTGCCACTTTCTCAGCACTTGAACAGTTGTGTTATTCATTTCCCTCAGAACCTTCTGTGGGATATGCACATTTGCAAGCAAATGCTTAATCTTTGCTAGTGCCACCTCTCTCACAGATTCTAGCTCCATGACCACAGGCAGAGTGGAAATGTCAATCATATCAAGTCTGGTTTAATACTCATGGACGAGCTCCTTCAATTGTTCCCACCCACTCGCCAGCAACATTAAACTTATGTCCAAGATAAGTATATGTTTTGTGATGAGAGTAAACACAGATTGGTTTATTCGTTAGTGTAAATGTTGGGGGCTTATGTCTTTCATAGAACACTGCATATTTTGTGTCTTTCACTTCCAGCCCAGACCATTTACAAAAAGTAATCTGTGCAAGAGTGCATGTCTTTGATAATATTCTGCTCTCTGGAGGAGATCTGAAAATCATCAGCATACCCCTGTACTGGGTTCAGTGACCGCGCATGGGCTGGGGCACACTGGCATAGATAGCCATTTCAGCCACTGGTTGATGGCCAAGACGAAGTTAACAGCACTCCATGGGCAGCTGGTTTTTATGCCAACCCTGAGTGGGATGGCTCAGTCAGCTGCTTCCCACAAATATCTTGGAGGAAAGAGCCTTTGTATGCATCAGATATAATGTCCACATAAGGCTTAGGCAGTTGTATTTCCTCAAGTCATGTGATAAAGTACCAAAGGCATCTCTAATGTCCAGAAACAGTGTAAAACGTTGTGTACTCATGCTTGAATACATCAATTCCAGTTTTTAGGTAGAAAACATGCTCATTCATGCCCTGTCTGACTATATATGCCTTTGTTTGGGAGAGAGAATGTCTGTATCTACAAGCCATGGAGGTATGCTGGCGAGCAAGCATTTCATGAACACGTTACAGACAGAGGGCAAGAGGGAGATGTCGCTCCATGTAGATGGATCATCTGGAACATGATATTTTGTGGGTATTCTGTTGATAAGAGCACCCTTCCATGATACCAGGTACCTTTCCATTAATCAGACAGGCATTGAAGATCTACCTGAATGCATGGGAGGACTGGGGCCTTGTGGCCTTTGAAGTCTCGTAAGTGAAACCATCTGATCCATTTGCCTTTTTGTTTGGTAGGGAAGTCAAAACATATCTGGGAAAAAGTCTGGTTGTACCAGACTTAAAATAAAAATGTGGAAAAAGTCAAGGGTTCTGAATACTTTCCGAATGCACTTTCTCTGTCCTCTTTCGCATTGCCACCGAGTGATGGTTGAATGGTATCCAGAATAAAGCGCAGCTGCGCCTTGATCCAGTCAGTGAGGGAGGTCACAGTCACCTCCGATGGGCAATCCTCGCGTGTAGGGAACTTTTTCAGGAACCGTACCACTTATTTCAGGAGTGGAGCACCAAAGGGTCTCCCGTCCCGATGTTTTGCAGAAAATATGTCGTCCCTGTAGAAAGCTCCATTCAGAATAGCTGGATGTCAAGGAGGAGACAAAGTAATTTTTCTCCTTGATCAGTTTGGCGTCTAAGCTTTTTCTGAAGGCTCTCTCATGAGTCTTTAATTTTTTCCATTCATGTTGCGACAGTCGATGTTCATACTCAGGTATCTCCGCCCACCAGATGAACTGGGGATGGGTTGTGAATTCTCCATTTCTCTTGGTAGACTCAGCCACTGAGTAGGCTTGTTTGAAAGCTGATTTTAACGTTGCGAGGAGGCACATCTGTACCAGTCTCCAAAACATCATCCAATCTTTACTGCATTAACGGCTGCAGTTACAACGGGTGCGCTTATGTTAGTAAATAACCATGCAGCCTTGATAAGCTTATCGTGTGTGTGTTGCGTGTAACTGTGTGGGACTATGTCTCTCTACCAGCTGCCGATGTGTCCACGTCATCCCAGAAATGGCAAACTAACTAACTAACACATAATACATAAATAAACAAAACCCACACGGTCTCCTGGTCTCTTCTGAGTGTTTGAACTGACTGACAGACAAACAGAAGTAGTCTGGTCCAGAGTATGTGAACTGAGTTGAGCTGTTGGAAATCACAGTCATCGCTCACAGTAGCGGTGCGAGGGTAAAATCACTGGAGAAGCCAATCCAGAAAAAAAAGCATTGTTTGCGTTGTTTGATAACCCGTTAGTTCATATGCCTTGACACTGCGATATATAGGCCTAAGGCTAGGCAATAAGAAGACACAGTGGCAGAATAAATTCAACCACACATTTGTTTCATTACAAAACCAAGTCCACAAAACATATTGCATGTAACAAACAGTCAAGCAAGGTAATGTTTACGACCTTTTTGGACTACTAAACAACTATTGATTTAGAACCACGGAGAGTAACCTCAAGTCACAAAGAAAATAGGAGCTGCCGCCACTATTCCAGTACCATTTCAACATTTCCACATCATCTCACCTCTGCTTAGTCTAATACAGTGACTAAAAGATACCAAAAACTATTTCGTCCAACCAACATAATCTAAATTTGATGTGGCTGTCCATGGTACTGATTTCTGTATATGTGTGCGTGCAAGTAGAAACACATGTTGACTCACCCTACTTGTAGAGAAACGACATTGTCATCCTCTCCTTTCATGTTGCCTAAATGGTCTATGACTCTGTCATACAGTACACACTTTTAGTTTTTGTTGTCCTAGGCAATGCATCCATAGAAAGCTTCTGCAGGATTGTTGAAAATGATGTAGGTGACCTACTGAAAGGCAAACAGAAACACAAATCCTATGATAACCAGAGTAGAGAAGAGAGAATGGCTCTTAAGGACTTACAATCAGATCCTTCAATTCTCAATTCTCATGTGTATACAATTTGTATACAAAACAAATATCTACAACAACCGACAACTATCTAAAGGTGACTTCTATCACAAACTGAATCATGACCCTACCCAAGAATTCCAGCATAATATCACATCCACAGTGGAAAGCTATTTGGAATCAGGACAAATCAACAAAAAAGAATGTGCATTTTTTATGTGTGAAATTACCTAAGATACCAAATGTTATACAGTTGCTAAATTACACAAACAAGTGTCTCCTCCCCAGTTAGACCCATTGTATCAGCAATTGACTCTGTGACGTCCAACATTCCTAAGTTTCTAGACCACCACATTAAACCGATGGTTGAGAATCTTCCATATTATGTCAGACACTAGTCACATGATCTCATTGATAGAGGGCTTAGGAAGGATCCCAGAGGACACCCTGCTGGCCACTTTTGATGTGGAGAGCTTGTACACTAACATCCCACACACTGGAGGCTTGCAGGCGCTGCAACGCTTCCTTCAGCAGAGAGACCCTACCCGTGCAACTCACTGAACTGATGTTATCCAATAACTACTTCATCTTTGTCAGACTTTTTCCTTCAAATTTGGGGTGTAGCCATGGGCTCCCCCTTTGCCCCCAACTATGTGAACCTGTATGTGGGACAATTTGAGGAAGCACTCATTTACAAAACAGAGACACTTTCTAAAATCCTTCCATGGAAGAGATACATAGATTATGTCTTCGTGCTCTAGGAAGGAAGTCAGCAAGGAACTAAATGAATTATAACCTCTGTAAATGAGAGCTCTGAATATCTAAAATTCAAAGAATAATAATTATCTGGACTTATGGATCATCAAAGAGAATGATGCATTACATACAGACTTATACACAAAGCACACAGGCCGCAATACCTTGCTATGTGCGGATACTGTGCTTCCCCTTTTCTCTCAGGAATGGTCTACCATATAGCCATTAATGCAGGGTTAAACCAATCTGTGGCCACCAGTCAGATGTTGACAGCAATGCTAAGAAAATGACAGATACATTCAAATGGGAGGCTACAAGGACAAAAGTCTTAATGCTGCAATGATGAAAATATCTCAAAAACCAAGAGAGGAATTACTAAAAACCAAAAGAATAAAGAAAAACACTAAGTACACCAAGTGTTCGGAGAAAATGAAAGCAATCCTGAAAAAGCACTGGCATATTCTGCAATCAGACAAAAAAATTGCACACCTCTTCAAGGAATCCCCACTGGTGGTCTATAAGCGTGGTCACAATATTGGAGATAGCTTGGTGAGATTTGAACTGCCCCCTGAGCCCACTCAGACACTCTTGACACCCATTCCAAATGGGAACTACAAATGTTCCTCATGCGCACAGTGCAATATCACTATAAAAACATCCTTCTTCAGACACCCACATACAGCTTGAAAAATCCCTGTTAGGGGCATCATCTCATGCAAGACCAAGGGAGTAATCTATCTCATCACATGTTCATGTGGAAAAGCCAATGTAGGACAAACAAAAAGACAATTAAAACAACGCATAGCTGAACACTGCAGCTCAATCAGGTGTAAGAACATTGACTATCCAGTAGCATCTGACTTTGGTGAAGCTAACCATCCAATCTCCTCCCTCAAATACACAGGCATTGAGCACGTTGCTCTACCAAGGAAAGGAGGTAACATCGAGATCCTTCTACTACAAAGGGAGGTTTACTAGATATCCTTTCTAAAAACATTGACCCCTAGTGGTCTGAATATTGACTTAGATCTCAGGCCCTTCTTATGACCAATTATACTTTCTGTGAACAGGTCTGATGAATGAATATATTCTTTCTACGGCTTATCAGTGTACACCCAATATGTTCCCTCTGTTGAGGTAGCTTATTATGCATTATGGTAGAACCAAGAGACTACATGTAACAAAAACATTTAATTAAATTGGAAATTGTCACGGTTGTCGTAGGGTAGAGTGGACCAAAACGCAGCAGGAATATGTGCACTCATCTTCTTTTATTAAATGGACAAAGAAGGTAAACCAAAACAAACACGTACACAAAAAAAAACACAACGACTAATAACAGGCCAGTAAGGCACAAAGCTATACACAGCATAATCTCCCACAAAATACTAAAACAAACACGTACCTATTTATAGGACCCTCAATCAGAGGCGACGAGAAAACACCTGCCTCCAATTGAGTCCAACCCCCAATTAACTAAGCATAGAAATACAAATGACTAGACTGAACATAGAAATACATTAACATAGAACAGTGCCCAAAACCCGGAATAATAAATCAAACACCCTACTACTAACACAACCAGCCCGAACCACATAAAACAAATACCCCCTGCCACGTCCTGACCAAACTACCATAACAAATAACCCCTATTACTGGTCAGGACGTGACAGAAATATTTAAATATATACTGTATGTGAAATTAAATGAAACAATGTATGTTGACGCTAATGTTATGCTAATGCTAATGATAACAATGGCTTACTATATTCAATATGCTGTGGGCTATTGTCTTTTAACAGTTTCGCTCTATTCATTCTGATCAACCTAGAAATTACGACACACCCCTCACTATTGTCATTGGTTTTACTAATTGAACTGTTTGTCTACATAACCTGTTTCAAGCATTAATGACATTACCCTGAAGAAGGCACAGTGATACCGAACATTGCTGTTTTTTTACCCAATAAATTACTGGGAGGTTATACATATGGAGTGTGCGACTGTTTTTGCTTTCATAACTAGGCTACATGTCTAAAATACTTGCCCACTAGCATAACTTCCTTTCATGGACAATGATACGCCAGGCAAGCTAGTTAACATTAGCATACGACATCTAGCTACATGTTTAACTTCCATCTTCTCGGGCCAAGGGCACAATGTATGAATTTATGATTGGATCAGAAAAGCCGGTACGGAGAATTAAGTAAAACCACAAGCACAAATCTCTATCTCCATCGATGGCTAATTTAGGAAAGGGAACATTTTAGCTAGCTAGCTAGCCACCGTGGACAACAACACAATGAGATGCAACAATTCAAGTTTTTTCTGTCAGTAACAACTTTTGGCTTGTGATATGATTAGTCTGAAGCCAAATCCAAACTGGCTTCCTTTGCCACTTTTTTTGTGGCGTGCCAGGACCATTTTTAGCTGAGCTCACTCAGTTTAGCTCAATGTTGATTGGCTATTATTTTATACATTTCTTTTAAACAAGGGAGGCCGAATGCTTCCTTCTGTTCTGTCCTCTGTGTGAACTCATAAGTGTCTCTCCAGACCAGAGAGAAAGGCCAGCACGTAATCTGCATTGAAAGTTAGGTCATTTAGAGACATTCATGGTTATAAAACTCCAGAGTTGTTCCACCTCAAAAAGCACTAGGAGGACTTCGACACCCATCATCTCAGATGGTTCTGAAATGGTTTCTGTCGTTAGAAACAGAGAAGATAAGCATTAATGCAACATTATTTTGTTGAAAGAAAATTTGATTGCACCCAAATTGGCCATTTCAATGTATCGGATTAATATAATATTCAATAACCATAGTTCCCAATATCCAATTTAGACCAAACCTCTTTTTAACAATGATTAAACACGTGAGAAATCCAAACCCCATACCAAGCTCACCCCAACTACCAGAAAAGTTTGTCATTGAAGTCTCTTGCATTTTTCCCTACTAATTAGTGTGAAAGTGCCAAGTTTTGCCCACTAAATTACATTGTTCCTTCTACTGCGACACCTTTTGAATCACTTTGCTGGTCTCTTGTGTTATGTGTTTAGCTGATATGTTCAACACCTACCTAGGCGTTGTGAGTTTTGGCCGACGTCTACAATGTAGAGGTTAGCCTGCAACATGGCCATAATATTTACCCCCTCATGTGGTTTGTGCTGATGTCATCACAGGGTCTGGGGATGGAAAGTAAGAACCTGTATCCGTTCCTGCTTCCTGCGATCAACAGATGTATCGCAACTACCACACGTCTACCTGCTAGAAGACGGGCTGGAGCTGTGGTACGTACACACACACGCACAGACACACACCAACGCATGCAAGCACACACACACACTCTGCCTTGTCACCACACTGATGCTAACAGCCTCTGTCACTCTTCTAAAGGCAGACATGTATTAGGCACTTACAGCTTTCACCTTTCTCCCACCCTCTGAAGCTGTCTTTTTCTCTCACACCCTTCTCTTTGATGTTTTGCTCTCGCTCTCTTTCCAATTCAATGGACTTTATTGGCATGGGGAACATATGTTAACATTGCCAAAGTAAGTGGAATAGATTACAGTGTATAAACAAAACTGAAATAAATAATCAAAAACTTAACACTCAAGTTTGAAAGGAATAGCCATAATATGACATTTGAAATGTGTCTATGTACAGTGTTGTAACGATGTGCAAATAGTTAAAGTACAAAAGGGAAAATAAATAAACATAAATGTGTGGTATTTACAATGGTGTTCACTCGCTCTCATATATCAATGCAATTTCAATTCAATTCCAATTTAAGGGGCTTTATCGGCATGGGAAACATATGTGTACATTGCCAAAGCAAGTGAAATATGTAATAAAAAAAGTGAAAAAAAAATAAAAATAATAATGAACAGTAAACTTTACACTCACAAAAGTATAAAGACATTTCAAATGTCATATTATGTCTATATACAGTGTTGTAATGTACAAATAGTTAAAGTACAAATGGGAAAATAAATAAACATGAATATGGGTTATATTTACAATTTTGTTTGTTCGTCAATGGTTGCCCTTTTCTTGTGGCAACAGGTCAGAAATCATGCTGCTTTGATGGCACACTGTATGAGGAATCAAGTTGATATCCAAATGCAGACCGTGTGAAGTAACAATGTTTATTGTAACACCAGGGGCAGGCAAACGACAGGTCAAGGCAGGCTGGCTCAGGGTCAGGGACAGGCAGAGTTCAGTAATCCAGAGGTGGAGCAAAGGTACCGGACAGCAGGCAGGCTCAGAGTAGGCAGAGGTAAATAATCCAGAGGTGGGACAAAGGTAAAGGACGGCAGGCAGGATCAGGGACAGAGTGGTCAGGGAGGTGGGTACAAGGTCAGGACAGTCAAGGGTCAAAAACCAGGAGGACGGGAAAAAGACAGGTGGCTGACAGGACGAACGCTGGTAAGCTTGACAAACAAGACGAACTGGCAACAGACAAACAGAAAACCCAGGTCTAAGTACACAGGGGATAATGGGGAAGATGGGCAACACCTGGAGGGGGGTGGAGACAAGCACAAAGATAGGTGAAACAGATCAGGGCGTGACACACTGTGGTATTTCACCCAATAGACATGGGAGTTTGTCAAAATTTGATTTTTTTAAAGTTCTTTGTGGGTCTGTGTAATCTGAGGGAAATATGTGTCTCTAATATGGTCATACATTTTGCAGGACTTTAGGAAGTGCAGCTCAGTTTCTACCTCATTTTGTGGGCAGTGTGCACATAGCCTGTCTTCTCTTGAGAGCCAGGTCTGCCTTCGGCGGCCTTTCTCAATAGCAATTTTATGTTCAATGAGTCTGCACATAGTCAAAGATTTCCTTAATTTTGGGTCCGTCACAGTGGTCAGCTATTCTGCCACAGTGTGCTCTCTGTTTAGGGCCAAATAGCATTCTAGTTTGCTCAGTTATTTTGTAAATTCTTTCCAATGTGTCAAGTAATAATCTTTTTGTTTTCTCATGATTTGATTGGGTCTAACTGTGTTGTTGTCCTGGGGCTCTGTGGGGTCTGTCTGTTTGTGTTTGTAAACAGAGCCCCAGGACCAGCTTGCTTAGGGGGCTCTTCTCCAGGTTAATTTCTCTGTAGGTGATTGCTTTGTTATGGAAGGTTTGGTAATTGTTTCCTTTTAGGTGGTTGTAGAATTTAACAGCTCTTTTCTGGATTTTGATAATTAGCGGGTATCGGCCTAATTCTGCATGGATTATTTGGTGTTTTACGTTGAACACAGAGGACATTTTTGAAAAATTCTGCATACACTTTGGTGTGTGTCCCATTTTGTGAATTCTTGATTGGTGAGCAGACCCCAGACCTGACAACCATAAAGGGCAATGGGTTCTATAACTGATTCAAGTATTCTTAGCCAGATCCTAATTGGTATGTCACATTTTATGTTCCTTTTGATGGCATAGAAGGCCCTTCTTGCCTTGTCTCTCTGATCATTCACAGCTTTGTGTAAGTGACCTGTGGCTCTGATGTTTTTTTGTGTGCTCTAGGCTAACGGTGTCTAGATGGAATTTGTATTCGTGGTCCTGGCAACTGGACCTTTCTTGGAACACCATTATTTTTGTCGTACTGAGATTTACTGTCAGGGCCCAGATCTGTGCTATCAGGGCACCAATTTGTGCAGAAGATCTAGGTGCTGCTGTAGGCCCTCATTGCTTGGGGACAGAAGCTCCAGTTCATCAGCAAACAGCAGACATTTGACTTCAGATTCTAGTAGGATGAGGCCGGGTGCTGCAGACTGTTCTAGTGCCCTCACCAATTCGTTGATATATAAGTTGAAGAGGGTGGGGCTTAAGCTGCATCCCTGTCTCACACCAAGGCCCTTTGGAAAGACGTGTGTGTTTTTGCCAACTTTAGCCATACACTTGTTGTTTGTGTACATAGATTTGATAATGTTGTATGTTTTTCCATCAATTTCTATCAACCACTTTCCATCAATTTGTATAGCAGACCATCATGCCAAATTGAGTCAAAAGCTTTTTTTAAGTCAACAAAGCATGAGAAGACTTTGCTTTTGTTTTGGTTTGTTTGTTTGTCAATTAGGGTGTGCAGGGTGAATATGTGGTCTGTCGAACAGTAATTTGGTAAATAGCCAATTTGACATTTGCTCAGTACATTGTTTTCACTGAGCAAAAGAACAAGTCTGCTGTTACTGATAATGCAGAGGATTTTCCCAAGGTTGCTGTTGACACATATCCCACGGTAGTTATTGGGGTCAAATTTGTCTCTACTTTTGTGGATTAGGGTAATCAGTCCTTGGTTTCAAATATTGTGGAAGATGCCAGTGCTCTCTCTCTCTACACTTTCTTCTCTATCTATCTATCTCTTTCTACTCAATTCAGTTCAGTAGGCTTTATTGTCATGGCAAGTTAAATTAGTTATATTGTCGTAGTATACATATTCAAAAAAGTTGGGACTAACAGCAATAAGGCTTCAATAATAATAGTGGTAGTAGTAATGGAAATGGGATTACCATGAACAGCAACTGCAACAATATTGACTGAGAAGCCACATGACATGATCTGAAAGCCAAAACAAAACGGGAAATTTTATTGACATTGCAGTTTTCAATGACCCTCCTTCAGGTTGTGGCAGGAGCACACACATTTAGCTGCCTGCACATTTTGGCTTTTTCACAAAAAAAAAGACATTTTTTTCAACATATTTTATAGTTTCAAATTCTTTGTACTGAATTATCATTTTGGGAAAGAAAAATTCTCTTAGGTCTGAATACTTGTCACAGTGTAATAGGAAATGCCGCTCTGTCTCTACCTCTCCCCGGGGGCAGAGTGTGATGCCTGTGATGACCAGTCTCTATAGCCAGGCTGTGCTCACTGAGTCTGTACCTAGTCAGTGTGTTTCTCAGTTTTTTTATCAGTCACAGTGGTCAGATAGTCTGACACCATGTACTGTCTGTTTAGAGCCAAATAGCATTGAAGTTTACTTAGATTTCTTTGTGGTGTCTTTCCAATAGGTGATATACACTGCTCAAAAAAATAAAGGGAACACTTAAACAACACAATGTAACTCCAAGTCAATCACACTTCTGTGAAATCAAACTGTCCACTTAGGAAGCAACACTGATTGACAATAAATTACACATGCTGTTGTGCAAATGGAATAGACAACAGGTGGAAATTATAGGTATTAGCAAGACACCCCCAATAAAGGAGTGGTTCTGCAGGTGGGGACCACAGACCACTTCTCAGTTCCTATGCTTCCTGGCTGATGTTTTGGTCACTTTTGAATGCTGGCGGTGCTTTCACTCTAGTGGTAGCATGCGATGGAGTCTACAACCCACACAAGTGGCTCAGGTAGTGCAGCTCATCCAGGATGGCACATCAATGCGAGCTGTGGCAAGAAGGTTTGCTGTGTCTGTCAGTGTAGTGTCCAGAGCATGGAGGCGCTACTAGGAGACAAGCCAGTACATCAGGAGACGTGGAGGAGGCCGTAGGAGGGCAACAACCCAGCAGCAGGACCGCTACCTCCGCCTTTGTGCAAGGAGGAGCAGGAGAAGCACTGCCAGAGCCCTGCAAAATGACCTCCAGCAGGCCACAAATGTGCATGTGTCTGCTCAAACGGTCAGAAACAGACTCCATGAGGGTGGTATGCGGGCCCGACGTCCACAGGTGGGGGTTGTGCTTACAGCCCAACACCGTGCAGGACGTTTGGCATTTGCCAGAGAACACCAAGATTGGCAAATTCGCCACTGGCGCCCTGTGCTCTTCACAGATGAAAGCAGGTTCACACTGTGCACGTGACAGACGTGACAGAGTCTGGAGACGCCGTGGAGAACGTTCTGCTGCCTGCAACATCCTCCAGCATGACCGGTTTGGCGGTGGGTCAGTCATGGTGTGTGGTGGCATTTCTTTGGGGGGCTGCACAGCCCTCCATGTGCTCGCCAGAGGTAGCCTGACTGCCATTAGGTACCGAGATGAGATCCTCAGACACCTTGTGAGACCATATGCTGGGGCGGTTGGCTGTGGGTTCCTCCTAATGCAAGACAATGCTAGACCTCATGTGGCTGGAGTGTGTCAGCAGTTCCTGCAAGAGGAAGGCATTGATGCTATGGACTGGCCCGCCCGTTCCCCAGACCTGAATCCAATTGAGCACATCTGGGACATCATGTCTCGCTCCATCCACCAACGCCACGTTGCACCACAGACTGTCCAGGAGTTGACGGATGCTTTAGTCCAGGTCTGGGAGGAGATCCCTCAGGAGACCATCCGCCACCTCATCAGGAGCATGCCCAGGCGTTGTAGGGAGGTCATACAGGCACGTGGAGGCCACACACACTACTGAGCCTCATTTTGACTTGTTTTAAGGACATTACATCAAAGTTGGATCAGCCTGTAGTGTGGTTTTCCACTTTAATTTTGAGTGTGACTCCAAATCCAGACCTCCATGGGTTGATAAATTGGATTTCCATTGATTATTTTTGTGATTTTATTGTCAGCACATTCAACTATGTAAAGAAAAAAGTATTTCATAAGATTATTTCTTTCATTCAGATCTAGGATGTGTTGTTTAAGTGTTCCCTTTATTTTTTTGAGCAGTATATTTATATTTTTGTTTTTGTTGATTTGGTAGGGCCAGATGTCTGCCCAAAGGTATTTATGGGGTTGGTTTGGCTTAATGAACTGAGCCTCAGAACCAGCTGGCTGAGGGGATGCTTCTCTTGTTTCATCTCTTGACATTGTAGGGCGTTGTGATGAAATGTTTCGGGGTCACTTGTTTTTAGATGGCTGGAAAATGTGATGGCTCTTTTTTCTATTCGAATAAGGAGGGGGTATTGGCCTAATTCTGCTCTACATTAGTTATTTTGAGTTGTTATTTGCACTTGCAATACAGTCTTGCAAACTCTGCATGCAGTATTTCAATTGGATGTTTGTCCCATTTGATCAATTCATTATTAGAGAGTGGACCCCATACTTTGCTGATTGGAACATTTTGAGCCACATTCTAATTGGAATTTTGATTTTAATGTTACTTTTAATGGCATAGAATGCTCATCTTGCTTTGTCCCTCAGCTTGTTCACACCCATGTGAAATCTAACTGTGATGCTGATATTTAGTCCTAGATACGTGTAGTTTTGGGTGTGTTCAAATATAATTTATATTTCTGATCCTGATTTCCGGACTTCTTTTGGAGTATCATTATATTTGTTTTTCTTAGGTTAACTGTTAGAGCCCAGGTCTGTGCAGATGATCTAGATCAAGGGGGGTGGGGGCAAAGTACCTTATCCGGCACGTATTCTTGACACAATGCCGGCTTAACCCAAAAGCCAGACGCACCAATATGTCAGAGGAAACACTGTACACCTGTCGACCGTATCAGCGTGCAATCGCCAGCCTGCCACAGGAGTCGTAGAGCGCGATGGGACAAGGAAATCGCGGCCTGCCAAACCCTCTCCTAACCCAGACGACGCTGGGCCAATTGTGCGCAGCCTCATGGGTCTCCCAGTCACGACTAGCTGTGACACAGCCTGGGATTGAACCCGCATCTGTAGTGACGCTTCAAGCACTGCAATGCAGTGCCTTAGACCACTGCACCGCACGAGAGGTCCCCGCAAATAGATTTTAACAAACAATTGGTCCCCCAAAAAATGCGGCCCTCCGTTGAATTTGAAAATCCCAATGTGGCCCTCGAGCCAGAAAGTTTGCCCACACCTGATCTAGATGCTTCTGTAACCCATCCTTAGTGGGAGACAGCAGCACCAGGTCATCTGCGTACAGCAGACACTTGATTTCAGTGTTATGTAGGGTGAGACCAGGTGCTAGAGATTCTGATAATGCTTTTGCCAATTAATAAATGTAGATTAATTGGAGATTGACTGCTGATTCAAGGATTTGTAATTTTTCTTGTATCTTTTCATTCTGGGCTCTTCGTTATATTGCTGTAGAGGTTTGCAAAGTTATTTCTCCGCGTCTCTCTTCATTGAAGTAGGGTGACTGAGGGGTAATGCATCGGTTAATTTGGTGGATGTTACGATCTCCCTATAACCCAGTGGACAGCCAGTGGAAACATCACCATAGCACCATGATTCCTGTAGTACTACAATATCAAAATCATCCTTTTCTTTCAGGAAGTCTGGGTTTCTGCTCTAGTCAAAAAGCAGAGGACTTCCAGCCTTGTAAACTCCAACATGCAACGTAAAAATATGTTTTTAATTTATTCTTTACCGTCAAAATTAGATAAACACTTACAATCTAACAATTTAGTTAATGTAAAGTGATTATGCAAATGTATTTTATTTTATAATTTAAGACAACATTTGTGTTATGGTGAAGATGTGGAGTTCTTGTTCTTGTCTTACCATGACCCCCGGCCTATCACGTGTGAGTATTGTAGACTCAGCATATGCTAAATGTCACTCATTTCATTGGTGGGGGCTGTACCAGTTGCTCCTCTCACAGCCTGTGCGTAGATCTGTGTGCTGGGCTGGAGATCCTCCAGGTGTGGGTCTGCGGTGGGGGGATGGACGGGGGGGGGGGGGGGGGGGTAGGCCTTGTTTGGGCGGGTCTGAAGCTGGACTGGGGTGATCTGTGCTGCCCTGGCTGTGGTGGGTGTTGAGGTTAGTGGTGCCTTGGCCGTGGCTGGGGGGTCCAGGGTGCTGGTCCGCAGTGTTGTCTCTGTGATCTCGGGGGGTGGAGATTGCTCCGCTGTTCCTGGGTGGAGAGGTCAGGCTGAGGTTTAAAGCAACGTCCTTGAGAGTCGTTGCAAGAATGGAGACTGTCTCCCTGTACAGCTGAACATGGTCGAAGAGACAGTCCAGATTGAGGGTGGGATGGTGGGCCAGATGTACATTGGGTTGCAGGACACAGTCCTTGGAGAGCTGGTGTTTATTCTTTGGATTATGGCAGGATGGATGTCGTTCCTCTGTAGAAGGGTGGTCACCACAATTCCTTGAGTTGGGGAAGATTGCGGCGGCCTTCTCAGTCAGTCCCCATAGTGGCGTCGCAACCCTCTCCTGTTGAGCACGCAGGTCGCTGCTTCCTGTATGTATGATTATGTGGCTTGGCGACCCGAGCTGGGCCTTATCAAGCAGCTCCATGACACTCTTGTTTTGTGTCTAGGGAAATGTTAATTCTCATGAACAAAATTCCCATTTTAGTCCATCAACAGCACTGTGTGTTCTGGACTGGAGGGGGTAGAGGTGGGGTTGGGGGGTGTTGGAGCTGGGGTGTGGCTGGTCTGTGCCAGTGCCGCTGTCAGTGGGAGGATCTCCTGTAGACTAGGGTGGAGGCGTGCAGCAGGCAGGGCTGGGGAGGCCTGGCAGGTTGAGGTAGGCTCCTTTGCTGTGTGAGGGCAGGTCACAGAGTGGCGATCTAGCTGCTCCTGCAGCCTGTCCTCTGTTCTCTTTCTCTCCTGCAGCTCCTCTCAAATCAAATAAAATGTTATTTGTCACAAGCTTCGAATACAACAGTGAAATGCTTACTTACAAGCCCTTAGCCAACAATGCAATTTTAAGAAAATACCTACAAATAAGTAAGAGATAAGAATAACAAATAATTATAGTGCAGCAGTAAATAACAAAAGTGGAGCTACAAACAGGGGTTACCGGTACAGAGGCAATGTGCAGGGGTAATTGAGGTAATATGTACATGTAGGTAGAGTTGTTAAAGTGAATATGCATAGATAATAACAGAGCGTAGCAGCAGCTTAGAAGGGGGGGGGTGGCAATGCAAATAGTCTGGGTAGCCATTTGATTAGCTGTTTAGGAGTCTTGGGGTTAGAAGCTGTTTAGAAGCCTCTTGGACCTAGACATGGCGCTCCGGTACCGCTTGCCGTACAGTTGCAGAGAGAACAGTCTTTGACTAGGGTGGCTGGAGTCTTTGACAATTTTTAGGGCCTTCCTCTGACACCGCCTGGTATAGAAGTCCTGGATGGCACTAAGCTTGGCTCTGGTGATGTACTGGGCCGTACGCACTACCCTCTGTAGTGCCTTGCGGTCAGAGGCCGAGCAGTTGCCATATCAGGCAGTGATGCAACCATCAGGATGCTCTCGATGGTGCAGCTGTAAAACCTTTTGAGGATCATAGTACCCACGCCAAATCTTTTCAGTCTCCTGAGGGGGATTAAGTTCTGTCGTGCCCTCTTCACGACTGTCTTGGTGTGCTTGGACCATGTTAGTTTGTTGATGTGGACACCAAGGAACTTGAAGCTCTCAACCTGCTCCACTTCAGCCCTGTCGATGGGAATGGGGGTGTGCTCTGTCCTCCTTTTCCTGTAGTCCACAATCATCTCCTTTGTCTTGATAACATTGAGGGAGAGGTTGTTGTCCTTGCACCACATGGTCAGGTCTCTGACCTCCTACCTACAGGCTGTCTCATCATTGTCGGTGATCAGGCCTACCACTGTTGTGTCATCAGCAAACTTAATGATGGTGTTGTGCCTGGTCGTGCAGTCTTGATTGAACAGGGAGTACAGGATGGGACTGAGCACGCACCCCTGAGAGGCCCATGTGTTGAGGATCAGCGTGGCGGATGTGTTGTTACCTACACTTACCAAATGGGGGCGGCCCATCAAGAGATCCAGGATCAAGTTGCAGAGGGAGCATTCTCATGGCTACAGATGTGAGTGCTATGTTAGTCATTTAGGCAGGTTACCTTAGTGTTCCTGGGCACAGGGACTACGGTGGTCTGCTGGTATTACAGACTCAGACAGGGAAGGTTGAAAATGTCTGTGGAGACACTTGCCAGTGCATGCTCGGAGTACATGTCCTGGTAATCTGTCTTTGCATGCCCTAACACATCCGACGAGCGTTGGAGCCGGTGAAGTACGATTCAATCTTAGTCCTGTATTGATGCTTTGCCTGTTTGATGGTTTGTCGGAGGGCATAGCGGGATTTCTTATAAGCTTCCGGTTTAGAGTCCCGTTCCTTGAAAGCGGCAGCTCTACCCTTTAGCCCAGTTCGAATGTTTCATGTAAACCATGTTTTCTGGTTGGGCTATGTATGTGTAGTCACTGTGGGGACGACATCCTCGATGCACTCATTGATAAATCCAGTGACTAATGTGGTGTACTCCTCAATGCCATCGGAAGAATCCCGGAACATATTCCAGTCTGTGATAGCAAAACAGTCCTGTAGTTTAGCATCTGCTTCATCTGACCACTTTTTTATTGACCGAGTCACTGGTGCTTCCTGCTTGAATTTTTGCTTGTAAACAGGAATCAGGAGGATGGAATTATGGTCAGATTTGCCAAATGGAGGGTGAGGGAGAGCTTTGTACGTGTCTCTGCGTGTGGAGTAAAGGTGGTCTAGAATTTTTTTTCCTCTGGTTGCACATTTAACATGTTGATAGAAATGAGATAAAACTAATTTAAGTTTCCCTACATTAAAGTCCTCGGCCACTAGGAGTGCCGCCTCTGGATGAGGGCTTTCCTGTTTGCTTATACAGTTCACTGAGTGTGGTTTTAGTGCCAGCTTCGGTCTGTTGTGATATGTAGACAGCTACGAAAAATACAGATGAAAACTCTCTAGGTAGATAGTGTGGTCTACAGCTTGTCATGAGATACTCTACCTCAGGCGAGCAAAACCTTGAGACTGAGATATCGTTTACCAGCTGATGTTGACATATACAGTTGAAGTTTTAATGACTCCAACACTTAGGTTGGAGTCATTAAAACTCATTTTTCAACTACTCCACCAATTTCTTGTTAACTAACTATAGTTTTGGCAAGTCGGTTATCTACTTTGTGCATGACACAAGTAATTTTTCCAACAATTGTTTACAGACAGATTATTTCACTTATAATTCACTGTATCACAATTCTAGTGTGTCAGAAGTTTACATACACTAAGTTGACTGTGCCTTTAAACAGCTTGGAAAATTCTAGAAAACGATGTCATGGCTTTGGAAGCTTCTGATAGGCTAATAGACATCATTTGAGTCAATTGGAGGTGTACATGTGCATGTATTTCAAGGCCTACCTTCAAACTCAGTACCTCTTTGCTTGACATCATGGGAAAATCAAAAGAAATCAGCCAAAACCTCAGAAAAAAAATTGTAGACCTCCACAGGTCTGGTTCATCCTTGGGAGCAATTTCCAAATGGCTGAAGGTACCACGTTCATCTGTACAAACAATAGTACGCAAGTATAAACGCCATGGGACGACGCAGCTGTCATACCGCTCAGGAAGGAGACGCATTCTGTCTCCTAGAGATGAACGTACTTTGGTGCGAAATGTGCAAATCAATCCCAGAACAACAGCAAAGGACCTTGTGAAGATGCTGAAGGAAACAGGTACAAAAGTAGCCATATCCATAGTGAAATGAGTCCTATATCGACATAACCTTAAAGGCTGCACAGCAAGGAAAAAGCCACTGTTCCAAAACCACTATAAAAAAAGCCAGACTACGATTTGCAACTGCACATGGGGACAAAGATCGTACTTTTTGGAGAAATATCCTCTGGTCTGATGAAACAAATATAGAACTGTTTGGCCATAATGACCATCGTTATGTTTGGAGGAAAAAGGGGGAGGCTTGCAAGCCAAAGAACATCATCCCAACCATGAAGCACAGGGGTGGCAGCATCATGTTGTGGGGGTGCTTTGCTGCAGGAGGGACTGGTGCACTTCACAAAATAGATGGCATCATGAGGAAGGAAAATGATGTGCATATATTAAAGCAACATCTCAGGAAGATTGGGCCAAAATTCACCCAACTTATTGTGGGAAGCTTATGGAAGGCCACACGAAACGTTTGACCGAAGTTAAACAATGTAAAGGCAATGCTACCAAATACTAATTAAGTGTATGTAACCTTCTGACCCACTGGGAATGTGATGAAAGAAATATAAGCTGAAATAAATCATTCTCTCTACTATTATTCTGACTTTTCATATTCTGAAAATAAAGTGGTGATCCTAACTGACCTAAGACAGGGGTGTTTTACTCTGATTAAATGTCAGGAATTGTGAAAAACTGAGTTTAAATGTATTTGGCTGAGGTGTATGTAAACTTCCGACTTCAACTGTATGCATAGGCCCTCGCCCCGTGTCTTACCAGAGGCTGCTATTCTATCCTGCCGATAGCGTGTATAACCCGCCAGCTGTACGTTCTTAATGTCGTCATTAAGCCACGACTAGGTGAAACATATGATATTACAGTTTTTAATGTCCCGTTGGTAGGATATACGTGCTTTCAGTTCATCCCATTTACTTTCCAGCGATTGAACGTTAGCTAGCACTACGGAAGGAAAGTGCAGATTAGCCACTCGTCGCCACATCCTCACATGTGGCACCCTGATCTTTTTCCACAAAATCAAATGTTCCTTCTCCAGCGAATGATGGGGATCTGGGCATGCTTGGGTGTATGAAGTATATCCCTCCCATCTGACTCATAGAAGAAAAACTCTTCGTCTAATCTGAGGTGAGTAATAGCAGTTCTGATGTCCAGAAGCTCTTTTCAGTCATAAGAGACGGTAGGATTAACATTATGTACAGGTTATGGTAGGTTAAGGGCCGATAAGACGGCAGCCATCCCCTCCGGCGCATTTGAGGGAGGATGTGTCACTGGTGGTGTTCTTCTCTGTCTCTATGCTCTTTCCTAATGGTCTGAAAGTCTGTTTCAAACAGCCTAAGGTTACCTTGCACCATGACAGTTCCAGTCTTGTAGAGGTTGATTGTTATCATGGTGCAGTCAGGGTCATCTGTCTCTTTGACTTTCAGCTCCACCCATTACAGATTCCCTCTTTCTTTATAGATGGCTAGTGAGAGCAGACTGCTGAGTGCCATGCATTTGGCTGGTCAGTGAGAAAGATGAGATTACTCACATCACCGTCTTTGTACAGGTCTGCGAAAATGGTTTATGGCCTCCCCTTGAGTAGATTCTGTTTAAAAGCTTTCCTCCTTGTGCCATTTTTGGCCTCTGGATGTTAGAGAATGGACTCAGCGCTGAGGAGGAGGGGAGACATGGTGCCTGTGGGCTCTGCTGCTGCTGCTCTGTTCTGCTGCTGCTGCACTGTTGCCATGGCAAACGTTTTTGCTTGTCTGCTGCAGTTGCTAGCTAGCTCTATTTTAGCTCAAAAGCCAGCAAAAAAAGAGTGAAAAATCGTACAAAATACATCAAAATAGTTTGCTAGGTTTGTTCTAGGTACATTTTTTCTGGCTAGCGTGTTAGCTTGCTGGCTAGGTTTTTATTGTGTAGCTAGCTAGGGAGAGTGAAAACTTCTTAATTTGAGGTGCAAAGTTACCTTTTTGTTTGGAGGTTAACATTGTTTTACATTACAATGTTTTACATTACAATGTTTTGTTGTGATGGACCCCAGGAAGAGTAGCTGATGCTTTCTCAGGAACCAATGGGGATCTTAATAATAAATACAAATAACGTCGGATGACACACACACATACACACACAGGGCACACTGCCTCTGTAACAAGTTGCCAATGTTGTGTCAGTGATCTGATAGTTATTGTAATGAGATGTTTACACTCATAAAGGCCTAAGGAGATGAGCAGTCCTTTAGTGAGGAGTCTGACCACATTCTTATAATCACAAACCATCTGCTCCCTACTGCTAAGAACACACACACACACACACACACACACACACACACACACACACACACACACACCCTAGTGTGTCATACTAAAATAACACTTTTAATCTGCTTAAGCAAACCACCATGACCTTTCCTTTTTCCCTCTCTCCCCATCTCTTCCTCCACATCTCTCTCTTTCTTCCCCCGGGCAACTTTGAGCCTGTAGAATATTCAGGAGGGTGTTTTCCGCAGCGTAAGCAATGTTGCTTTCTCTCCTGGCTTTGCCTTTGTATCCTCACAGATAAACAGTCGTGACATGTTTACCTCATTTACACGCTTATATTTTTTTCACCTGCTGTCTCACACTGTCTTTTGCTCTTGCTCTCTCTGATTATGATGATGAGCCCAAAATATGTACCATGCAAAGAAGACATTCAATTGTATTATGTTTTCAAAATGGTTCTCCTTACAGAGCCATTTTGTATTAAACAATCCTACTGTAAAAGACTGTCTTGCTCTCAAATGCCTGAAAGCTGAGGCCTTAGAGTGGCTCGTCCTTTCTGTGCGTCTTGATAGCGGAGGACACATGGCAGTGATAAGAGGGATTTCTTTATTTGTTATATGATATGTTTATTCACAATGAATTAAAAATGAATTGTAAAGACATTATAAATGTTTCCCCTTTTTGTACAGCCCCCCAGATTGCCTCCAAACACATTTAACAAGAAAGGGAAACTCATTCAGTTACAGGTCGGAAAACAAAAGTATACAACAATGTCACTTCAATACAAGCAAAAATGTAATAGCCTAACAATTTCAGGTGATTAGGTGATCTTATAGGTCTATATAGCAGTAATCTCGAGGGGTCGGGGTGGGGCCAAGAGTACTAATCTGGGTGAAGTGTTTGGAGCTGTTCAAAATAGGATTTCTTCGGGTCCCAGGTGGAATAAAATGAGTTGGTTGACCCTCGAATGGTATACTTAATTTTTTCTAATTTTAGGAACAGCATCAGATCTTTGAGCCAAAGAGAGGCTAAGGGAGGATTTCCAATCCAATAAAATCAATCTGCGGGCTAACAGGGAGGCAAAGGCAATTTCACGTTCTTTATCTGACACAGTGTGTCAAACAGGGCAGTCTTTGAACAAGGCAGTCCTTGATAGGCCTATGGCAGTCGTTGATAGGCCTTTGCGAATTGTGAATAACGCAAATGCATGATGGCAAAAGCTTCACGAATAGACCATTTAGAAACCTTTTATGGATAGGCCAATTGTCACGACTTCCACCGAAGGTGGCTCCTCTCCCTGTTCGGACGGTGCTTGGCAGTCGTTGTCGCCGGCCTACTAGCTGCCACCGATCCATTTTTCCTTTTCGTTTGTGTCTGTCTGTTTTGTCACACCTATGGTTTAGTTAGTTGATTTCGGTGGGTTTATTTACCTCCGCTGCCTGCTAGTCTTTGTGTGGGATTGTTTGTATGTGTTACTCTGTTAGGGGTGTGTGTCTGCACCACGGGGGTTTTCTTTTCACACGGTAGTTGTACCGTTGAGATAATGTTTAGGAGTAGAGGTTTCTCCTCCGTGTGTTGTGTTTCTTTCCCTGTGTGTGGCGACTTCGTTTGAGCATGTTTCCCCCCATGTTGTTGTTGAGTTGGGACTCCTTTAATAAACGTTTGTGCCACTGGGACTTCCTTGCTCTCCTGCTCCTGATTCCTGCACCTCCCTTCTACTAGGAGGCTCGTAACACCAATTGGGTAATGCACGTCTAGGATAAAAAAGACAGCCGACTCATTGCTGTTGAAACAGTTCGTTATAGTAGGGTAAGGGTAGCCTACTCATTTTTTTTAGCAAATGAAATGGTAAACAAGTAATTGTTACTGGAAAATTACTTAAATCAGGGATCTTCAACATATCTTGTCTTATCATCAGGTTAATGATAATGACAAGGAGAAGTAATCAACATTTTAAAATTAATAGATTTGTTAGATAGTTTTACATTATTTTGACCTCCCCACATTATAATTGGAAGAAGTGTAAACTCTAAGATAGCCAATTAGCTAGAAAAGTGACTCAAAACCTATTTTTTTGCTAAGTGCAGCTGTTTAGCTGGTTAATCAAAGGTTAGCCATCTGTTGATAAAAATATGGATGTCCAAGTCAAGAAAGCTTACCAGCAGCCATCAGCACTTGCCACACTGGTAGCCTATTCGCAAGTGCTTTTTCAAAGTCTATGTCAGTTATGGCGGTGCTGTGGAAAGCAGCTGTCTTACGGGCTCCTGACCAATTCAACTATTTTGTGTTTTTTTTTTTTACAAGTAACTTCTTTTGTACATAATGTCTCCATCATTTCCTATAACCGAAAACAGCTTCTAGACATCAGAACAGCAATCACTAATCTCGATTTGGATGAAGATTTCTACTTCAACGAGTCAGCAGCTCTGGAATTTCTGCTTACTCCAGACCAGGCCCTAATCCATGGGGCTCAAAAAATGAAGCGATTGCGCAAGAGAGGCAAACAAGCTGGCATCCTGACAAGACAATGTTGGTGAGCAAATAAACTGACACCACCCTCCATTCTATTGGCGAACGTACAATCACTAGAGAACAAACTGGATGAGCTCGAGACTATCCTATCAACGGGATCTGAAGAACTGTAAAATTCTATGTTTCTCTGAGTTGTGTCTGAACAAGGACATGGATAATATAAAGTACAAGTCAAACGTTTGGACACAGGGTTTTTCTTAAATTTGACTATTTTCTACATTGTAGAATGATATCGAAGATATCAAAACCATGAAATAACACATATGGAATCATCTAGTACCCAAAAAAGTGTTGTACAAATCAAAATATATTTATATTTGAGATTCTTCAAAGTAGCCACCCTTTGCCTTGATGACAGCTTTGCACACTCTTGACATTCTCTCAACCAGCTTCACCTGGAATTATTTTCCGACAGTGTAGGAGTTCCCACATATACTCAGCACTTGTTGGCTGCTTTTAATTTACTCTGCGGTCCAACTCATCCCAAACCATCTCAATTGGGTTGAGGCCGGGTGATTGTGGGGGCCAGGTCATCTGATGCAGTATTCCATCACTCTCCTTCTTGGTCAAATAGCCCTTACACAGCCTGAAGGTGTGTTGGGTCATTGGCATGTTGCTCAGCGCAAGCGAGCACATATAAGTCAGGTAATTACCAATCCTACCGCAATGGTTGAAAAGTAGCAGAGTGCCGGCTTTATCAGGTCGAAAATTGCCAATGAGCAAAGAATGGACATGAGTACTAGAGACGTCAAAGCTCGATCTATAACCAGAGATCAATTTGTGGATTGTGCTCTGTGGCTGCCTCAATAGGAAAGTCACATTTTGTCCCTGAATAAAATAAAATGTTGTCTTTCAAGACTTTAGTGTTCCATTTGTTCATGTGAATTTGCGGGGCACAAAAAAACTAAAAACAAGCCAAGCATCACACATGTATTCTTCCTATATCCCCTTTCCCTTCAGTGTCTCATTCACTGAATTGCATTCTAACCGAAACCATCCACATGTGTGCTGAGTGCGCACGCAACCTCCCTTTAGGCCTCCATAAATGCCTATTAAAACTGATTGGATACAGAAGCTATATTCCTTGCCAAATGACGACAGTTTTATCACAAATTCCAAAATGGACTGCTTGAATGAAGTAGGAAAATATGTATTCCAACATTAGTTTGATAAAGACAAAGAACGTATTTTCATCAAAATCATTAAGCATACGCCTAATTACCAAACAGATGGTGGCTGTTATTTATCATCATGCAGTGTTCAATGTGGAATTGTTAATCCATTTGGAAAAGAAGAGGCAGAATAAGAGGCAGAATAAACAAAATCGAACATCTGCATTTCAAAAAGAAGACAGATTTTGGTTTGTAACCATGAAAATATTGTCGTTCAACTCTCCAAATTGAGCCCTGTTTCAAATTCTCTCTCTTTGAGAATAACTGTTCCAGACGCGAGATGCACATCACTTCACACGGGCAACTTTTTTCATTGGAAAAATATTCTGTTCTATTTTATTCTGTTATATTACATGCTAAATGAACAAAACAAGGCTATGCCATAGGCTTCTATGCAAGTGCCACTGCTGAGGTATATGTCTTTTTAGAAGATTGTTCCACAATTTATTACGGTTTCAATTAATTAACCTTAAATGGCACTTGCTTTTTTATTGACTGAATATACAGTACCAGTCAAGTTTGGACAGAACTACTCATTCAAGGGTTTTTCTTTATTTTACTATTTTCTACATTGTAGAATAATAGTGAAGACATCAAAACTATGAAATAACACATATGGAATGATGTAGTATCCAGAAAAGTGTAAAACAAATCAAAATATATTTTAGATTTGAGATTCTTCGAAGTAGCCACCCTGGCAACTTTGAAGAATCTTAAATATAAAATATATTTTGATTTGTTTAACACTTTTTTGGTTACTACATGATCTGGAAAGATTGTGTATGGAGGAACGGTCTAAGATCTCTCCCAATGTGTTCTCCAACTCATAAAACATTTTAGAAAAAGCTGTGCCGTTATCCTGACAAGGTGAGGTATTGAAAGCAGGGGTGTCAATAATTTTGACACTAACATTTTGGAGAAGGTCTTACTTGTTAAATAAAATCTCTTTCTCTGTGCAAGTGTATCAGTATAAAATGATAGAATTTCCCTTTATTTTTAGCATACTAAATAGCACAGTATTTTTCTAATTTAATTTACAGTCATTTTTGCTCATCTTTGTCATGGGTGTCAATAATTTCTGTGCATACTCTGAATCTCAAACAAAGTTTGTGTAGTATTATCTAAGGCTCTGTTACTGTATACTGTTGTCCTGTATGGCTCAGTTTGTAGAGCATGGCACTTGCAATGTCAGGATTGTGAGTTTAATTCCTGGAGCCACTCATATGTCAAATGTATGCAAGTTACTTTGGATAAAAGTGTCTTATAAATGGAATATATTATTAAATTACTCAGCTATATGTGCTTCTGTGATGACCTCTGTCTCACACCCCTCTCACTCTCTCTATCCATCTACCCTCCTTTATCTCCTCTCCATCCCCCCATCTCCCTCTAGGTTGGTGACGTTGGAGAACAGTCCAGTCATCACCCCAAAGCATCTCAGAATCTTCCAGAACATATGAGCTCTCCTGGGTTAAGACATACATGAAAAGAACAGAAAGGCTGGCACAATCCAGAAAACCTTCCTCAGGTCAAGCAGAAAAGAAGTGCAAACATTCCCCTAGCTAACATTTCCCATCTAGTTAGCCTTCAAAGGGAATGAGTAGTATAAACAGCACTCTGGCTGCTCTCTGTGACATCAATGCCTACTTATCACTCTGCGCCCTACGGGGAATTGAATGACGTGAATTGGGTGATGTGAAGGAGCTGTGCTCTGAAGTAAAAATAGAGCAGTCTTACCTTGACTATACAGACACTAACAGCAATAACCACAAATACACATTGGCAGCCCTTAAAAAGTTATTAAGTAGGCAGAAGTGGTAACAACTGGTTGTTTTCATAGTTACACACCTTTCATAGTTACACACACATTTACAAGTCATCCTAAGTAAGAGCATATATAAATCGCTAAAAGGTCAAATGCCTTCCTCATGTTTTGATCTCATAAAATTTCAATGCTATTATGTTTTTTTCCTTTGTCTTAAAAAAATATTCCCAGAGTTTTCTCTGTCTAATGTATCTGTCCCTGTTGTGTAATTTGTTGCTATCATAGTATTGAGTCAGGGAGGGAAGACAGAGTAGCCTACTACTCAGCTCTGTGATATAGGGTCATGGTCCGTCATGTTCCAGGAATTGCTTGAAGGCCAGAAGAATCATGATGTTGTGTCCGCTGTTGCATCACTGAGTGGATCTAGTAGCTGGGTGACTTGTGGTCAGTAGTAAATCATTGTCATTGTCAGTACAGAGCGGTACAGATTGTACTGAGAGGGGATTGATTCAGTGCTGTGGGGAGTCAGGTGGGGTAAATATTAGTGTAGTTTGGGTAAGATTGGTACAGGCTCAGTGATGCACTATAACTCCAGAGAAGATTGGTACAGGCTCAGTGATGCACTATAACTCCAGGGAAGATTGGTACAGGCATGGGCGCTGGACAAGATGGCTGAGGCGTAGAAGCCTGACGAGCCTGCTGAGGTGTGGGAGCCTGATGGGCCAGCTGAAGCATGACGTGGAGTGGGCGCCTACCGAGCCAACCGAGGCAAGAAGACCTCGAGCCAGCTAAAGCGTGGAAGCCCAACGAGCTAGCTGAGGTACTCCCGGTTCCATCGGCGACGGCACCCGGACCCAACATCACCAACCAAAACAAAAACCAAAAACTCCTTGATGCTTCCTTTGGTGGTGTCAGAATTCTGTGAGAATTGACGCTGGAGACGGGAAGCAGGTACAGGGAGTGAACATTTAATGAAACACGGACATGAAACAGAACAAGACCAGTGACTGGACAGGGGTAAAATAAAGACAATGATGACACAGGGAACAAACTGAGGAGCAGCCAGATATAGAGGGGGTAATCAACAAAGTAATGGAGTCCAGGCGAGTCCAATGTCAGATTTTCCCCCCCCTGGAATCTACCTATTATTGTCTCACGCATAGCCAAGCCAGCAGGGGTTATGAAATATGAACACGAGACTCACAGCCTTTTGAAAATATAGATTGCTATTATTTTCTGTGCATATCAAGAGCATTTGTGAGGTCAGGCACTGATGTTGGTTGTTCGCAGTCTGTGTTCCAATTCATCCCAAAGGTGATGGATGAGGGGGAAGTCAGGGCTCTGTGCAGGCCAGTAAAATTCTTCCACACCGATCTCGACAAACCCTTTCTGTATGGACCTCTATACCTTTGTGCAAGGGTGCATTGTCATGCTGAAACAGGAAAGGACCTTCCCCAAACTGTTTCCACAAAGTTTCAGAGGAAGGCCCAAAAAATTGTCAAAGACTCCAGTCACCCAAGTCATAGACTGTTCTCTCTGCTACCGCACGGCAAGCGGTACTGGAGCGTCAAGTCTAGGTCCAAAAGGCTCCATAACAGCTTCTACCCCCAAGCCATTAAACTGCTGAATAATTAATTGAATGGCCACCCGGACTATTTACATTATCACCCCTCCCCCCTTTGTTTTTGCACTGCTGCTACTCAATGTTTATTATCTATGCATAGTCACTTTACCCCTACCTATATGTACAAATGACCTCGACTAACCTGTACCCCCGCACATTGACTCGCTACCGGTACCCAACTATATAGCCTCACAAATGTTATTTTATTGTGTTACTTTTACATTTATTTTTGACTTTAGTTAACTTAGTAAATATTTTCTTAACCTCTTACATCGAGATGTTCCGCTAGCGGAACGCCTCACCAATATCCAATGGTAGAGCGTGGCGCGAATTACAAATACCTCAAAAATCCAAAAACTTCAATTCTTCAAACATATGACTATTTTACACCATTTTAAAGATAGGACTCTCCTTTATCTAACCACATTGTCCGATTTCAAAAAGGCTTTACAGCGAAAGCAAAACATTAGATTATGTCAGGAGAGTACCCAGCCAGAAATAATCACACACCCATTTTTCAAGCTAGCATATAATGTCACAAAAACCAAAACCACAGCTAAATGCAGCACTAACCTTTGATGATCTTCATCAGATGACACTCCTAGGACATTATGTTATACAATACATGCATGTTTTGTTCAATCAAGTTCATATTTATATCAAAAAACAGCTTTTTTACATTAGCATGTGATGTTCAGAACTAGCATACCAACCGAAAACTTCCGGTGAATTTACTAAATTACTCACAATAAACGTTCACAAAAACATACCAATTATTTTAAGAATTATAGATACAGAACTCCTTTATGCACTCGATATGTCCGATTTTAAAATAGCTTTTCGGTGAAAGCAAATTTTGCAATATTCTCAGTAGATAGCCCGGCATCACAGGGCTAGCTATTTAGACACCCAGCAAATGTAGCACTCACCAAAGTCAGATTTACTATAAGAAAAATGTTATTACCTTTGCTGTCTTCGTCAGAATGCACTCACAGGACTTCTACTTCAATAACAAATGTTGGTTTGGTTCAAAATAATCCATAGTTCTATCCAAATAGCTGCGTTTTGTTCTTGCGTTCAAGACACTATCCGAAGGGTGACGCGCCGGCGCATATTGTGATAAAAAAAGTCAAAATATTCCATTACCGTACTTCGAAGCATGTCAAACGCTGTTAAAAATCAATTTTTATGCGAGTCGTCACATGCACGCGCGCACCAGTGTCATTGTTCTCAGAACAACCACTTTCCAAAACCCCTACTGTTTTTCGCCCAGGGACTGCAGAGTTATCATTCCACGTTCTGGCGCCTTCTGAGAGCCTATGGGAGCCTTAGAAAATGTCACGTTACAGCAGAGATCCTGTATTTTCGATAAAGAGGCTATAGAAGGACAAGAAATGGTCAGACAGGGCACTTCCCATATAGAATCTTCTCAGGTTTTGGCCTGCCATATGAGTTCTGTTATACTCACAGACACCATTCAAACAGTTTTAGAAACTTTAGGGTGTTTTCTATCCAAATCAAATAATGATATGCATATTCTAGTTTCTGGGCAGGAGTAATAACCAGATTAAATCGGGAACGTTTTTTTATATACTGCCCCCTATCCCAAACAGGTTAACTCTATTTCTTGAACTGCATTGTTGGTTAAGGGCTTGTAAGCAAGCATTTCATGGTAAGGTCTACACATGTTGTTTTCACCACATGTGACAAATACAATTTGATTTGAAGTTGGAAAAAGTTAATACTTTGTAGAGACATCTTTTGCAGCAATTGCAGCTCTAAGTCTCTTGGGGTATGTCTCCATAAGCTTGGCACATCTAGCCACTGGGATTTTTGCCTATTCTTCAAGGTAAAAATGCTACAGCTCCTTCAAGTTCGATGGGTTCCACTGGTGTACAGCAATCTTTAAGTCATACTACAGATTCTCAATGGATTGAGGTGTGGGCTTTGACTAGGCCATTCCAAGACATTTAAATGTTTCCCCTTAAACCACTTGAGTGTTGCTTTAGCAGTATGCTTACGGTCATTGTCCTGCTGGAAGGTGAACCTCCGTCCCAGTCTCAAATCTCTGGAAGACTGAAACAGGTTTCCCTCAAGAATTTCCCTGTATTTAGCACCATCCATCATTCCTTCAATTCTGACCATTATCCCAGTCCCTGCTAATGGAAAACATCTCCACAGCATGATGCTGTCACCACCATGCTTTACTGTGGGGATGGTGTTCTCGTGGTGATGAGAGGTGTTGGGTTTGCACCAGACATAGCGTTTTCCTTGATGGCCAAAAAGCAAAATTTGAGTCTCATCTGACCAGAGTACCTTCTTCCATATGTTTGGGGAGTCTCCCACATGCCTTTTGGGGAACACCAAATGTGTTTGATTATTTTGTTCTTTAAGCCATGGCTTTTTCTGGCCTCTATTCCGTAAAGCCCAGCTCTGTCGAGTGTACGGCTTAAAGTGGTCCTGTGAACGGATACTCCAATCTCCGCTGTGGAGCTTTGCAGCTCCTTCAGGGTTATCTTTGGTCTCTTCGTTGCCTCTCTGATTAATGCCCTCCTTGCCTGGTCCGTGAGTTTTGGTGGGTGGCCCTCTCTTGGCAGGTTTGTTGTGGTGCCATATTCTTTCCATTTTTTAACAATGGATTTAATGGTGCTCCATGGGCTGTTCAAAGTTTCTCATAGTTTTTTATAACTCATCCCTGATCTGTACTTCTCCACAACGTTGTCCCTGACCTGTTTGGAGAGCTCCTTGGTCTTCATGGTGCCGCTTGCTTGGTGGTGTCCCTTGCTTAGTGGTGTTGCAGACTCTGGGTCCTTTCAGAACAGGTGTATATATACTGAGATCATGTGACACTTAGATTGCTCACAGGTGGACTTATTGAACTAATTGTGTGACTTCTGAAGGTAATTGGTTGCACCAGATCTTATTTAGGGGCTTCATAGTAAAGGGGGTGAATACATATGCACACACCATTTTTATGTTTAAATTTGTCAAAAAATAAATAAACAAGCATTTTTTTTCATTTCACTTCACCAATTTGGAATATTTTGTGTATGTCCATTACATGAAATCCAAATAATAATACATTTCAATTACAGGTTGTAATGCAACAAAATAGGATAAACTCCAAGGGGATGAATACTTTTACAAGGCACTGTAATGTGCTTCCAGAGGCAGTTTAGAACTCGGTAGTGAGTGTTGCAACCGAGGACAGACCATTTTTACGTGCAACGCACTTCAACACTCAGGGGGGCCGTTCTGTGAGCTTGTGTGGCCTACCATTTCACAGCTGAGCCGTTATTGCTCCTAGATGTTTCCAAAATAACAGCACTTACTGTTGACCAGGGCAGCTCTAGCAGGGCAGAAATTTGATGAACTGACTTGTTGGAAAGGTGGCATCCTATGACGGTCCCACGTTGAAAGTCACTGAGCTCTTCATTAAAGCCATTCTACTGCCAATGTTTCTCTATGGAGATTGCATGGCTTTCTGCTAAAAATATTTCTTTACACCTGTCAGCAACAGGTGTGGCTGAAATAGCCAAATCCTCTAATTTGAAGGGGTGTCCACATACTTTTGGGATTCTGATCATGTGTATGTTATAAACTATTTACAGAATGCATGAAAACAATGTAGACAAAGCTAAGATTTTCATCAAAGCAATGTAAAATTTCCCCTAAGAAAATGTTAGTTTTTTCTCTGTCCACTGGGCCATATAGCCAAAGCCTATTTACATTTTATAGCGGACACTCTGGTGTCTAATTATTTTAAAAGCCATATGTCTGTGGCTCTGCCTCCAGACCCTGCTAATACAATGTGTTGGGATGACACTTCCAGTCAGTCATCCTCTATTCACAGCCTCCTCACATCTCCACGGACTCATTTAGATCTGAAGCTTATTTTATCTCCTAAACACCCATCAAACTGTCTCTTAGGCAGATGGTTTTAATATCTCTATTAACATCAGCTGATTAGCCTCTAACCCCCTCTATAGACGCCTCAGTGTCCACATAAAGGCTGTCTCCATAATCATGTTGTCCTCACGTTGACGTCCCCATAATATATGCCCTTGTTAAAATGGTTCTAATGGAAATTGATTTCTTGTGGGACCTAGACTACCCAGTACAGAAAGATAAGCGATGTTGCTGCTGCTTTAAAGCCCGCCCCATAGATAGGTTAGTGAGTGGATCATCTGACCAATCTATCAACTATATATGCAGAATGACCTTTTATGTCCTCAGAAAGGGTGTACTTATTCGACTTTAACACCCAAGACCCTGCTTAATGACCTCAGGAAACGGCCACATCTGTTACTCTCTCCTTTCATCTATTACCCTTTCTCCCCCATCCTTCTCCCATTGGCCTATTCTGGCCTAATGTAAAGTGTGACACTTCTCTTAACGAGGTTTTCCACAGATGTAATGAATTTCATAACCAGTGACAGCTCCTTCTCAATATATTAATATAAATAAATAGGCTTTAGGATTTTAATTATGTTTTTTAAATGTTTGGTGTATTCAGTTGGGTGGCAGCAATAACTGGTATGAATTAATGTGATTCCCCATAGTTGTCTCTCCTGTTCGCATATTAAGCCTAGCACTGGTGTTTTGTTGGATATTGACACCCCCCCCTCCCTTTCCGCCTCACATTTACAGCAGATATGTGTTAGTGTTAATTGCATATTTCATTAGGGCTGGGAATTGCCAGGAACCTCACAATATGTTATTATCATGGTACTTCGGTGCCGGTACGATATGTATTGCAATTTTGTGATTTGATGTTCCAAACATATTGCTCACTATACATGCCTGCTGCAGAGAGACAAAGCATAAGAAAACAAGTTTTGAAAATAAGTAATTCCATTTTCTGTGCCATATTTCTGGCAGATCTGAGTTTTATAAAAAATCTTGGCATAAGTTATGTATAAAGTATATACTGTTTGTGGCTTGGCCTGAATGTAATGCATGATTATTCCCAATTGATTCCTGTGAGGTGAAATATAAAGCTGTTTTGATGAAAGAGGATTAGGGGTCTCAGAAGTGGAATTGATCGTCAAAACAAAACATTTGCACTCAATATCAAAGCCTACCCTCCAACCCTTTCATACCAACATGAATACAGGCGGAGCGCTACATACAAGCCGGTCCTCATGCATTTATGTACATGCATTTATAATTTAACACAGAGACAAACGCGCTTTCTTTCAGGCTCGGGTCAATCTTTACACCCCACTCTGCTTTCAACTGGGTTTGACGTCGTACATTTTTGATCAGTTGAAAAAGTGTGTGAAATGTGTGCCTCTGGAACTTGTTGGCCTAGTTTTTGTCAGCTAGGTGTGTGGTCTGGTCTGGTCTGGCCTGGTCTTGTCTGATCTGCTCTATTCTGGTCCTGGCTGGTCTGGTCTGGCTAATGAAGATGACTGCTTTATCTTCACTAAAGTGGAGCAGAAGAATGTTACTAGTTAAGTGTTTGTTGAATCTAAGCTAACCAGACCAAGCTAACATAAGCTACTACACGCTAACACCAGGCTGAAAGACACGGTAAGTCAGGTATGAAACGATGCGATGATGTGTTTGAATTAAAACAATGTGTTTTAATCGGAATCGTTACAAAAGCAGTGAGAGATGTGACGGAGCATTTCTGATATTAATACGCCTTCACGCTAGGGCAGGGCAGTAAACCCTAAAAAATAATGAGTTTTTATCACCAGTATTAAAAATGCTAACAGCTGAGAACCGCTAGCTAGCTAGCACAACAAGTCAACAACGTTGGGAGGGCAGCTTGCCAAGTAGACCCCTGGAAACCTACCGACTACCCTTAGTGGTGAAAGTAAGAACTGCAATTGAAGCCAAAAATACAGGAGAATAATTATTCTCATAAAGGAAACTTTTGTATTTATTAAAAAGATTAGACTGATTAACCTGTTGAGGAGAGACGTTCCGCTAGCGGAACCCTGTTCCGCCTGCGGAACCCCTAGCCAACAGCCAATGGCATCGCATGGCGCGAAATACAAAACCAACTAAAATACCACAATTCAATTTTCTCAAACAATCAACTATTTTACACCATTTTAAAGATAGGACTCTCGTTAATCTAACCACATTGTCCGATTTCAAAAAGGCTTTACAGCAAAAGCAAAACATTAGATTATGTCAGGAGAGTACATAGACACAAATAATCACACAGCCATTTTCCAAGCAAGCATATATGTCACATAAACCCAAACCACAGCTAAATGCAGCACTAACCTTTGATGATCTTCATCAGATGACACTCCTAGGACATTATGTTATACAATACATGCATGTTTTGTTCAATCAAGTTCATATTTATATCATAAATCAGCTTTTTACATTAGCATGTGATGTTCAGAACTAGCATACCCACCGCAAATTTCCGGTGAATTTACTAAATTACTCATGATAAACGTTGACAAAATACATAACAATTATTTTAAGAATTATAGATACAGAACTCCTTTATGCAAACGCTATGTCAGATTTTAAAATAGCTTTTTGGCAAAAGCACATTTTGCAATATTCTGAGTATATAGCTCGGCCATCACAGGCTAGCTAATTTGACACCCACCAAGTTTGGGGCTCACTAAACTCAGAATTACTATTAGGAAAATTGGATTACCTTTGCTGTTCTTCGTCAGAATGCACTCCCAGGACTTCTACTTCAACAACAAATGTTGTTTTGGTTCCAAACAATCCATAGTTATATCCAAATAGCGGCGTTTTGTTCGTGCGTTCAGGTCACTATCCGAAGGGTAACACTCGAGCGCATTTCGTGACAAAAAATGTCAAAATATTCCATTACCGTACTTAGAAGCATGTCAAACGCTGTTTAAAATAAATTTTTATGCTATTTTTCTTGTAAAATAGCGATAATATTCCAACCGGGCAACGTTGTATTCATTCAAAGGCTGAAAGAAAAAAATGGAGTACTCTCATGACCGCGCATCTCAGTCTCACTGTCCCCAGGCTGACCACTTACAAATTCTCCTGCTGTTCTTTGCCCAGAGACAGCAGACACCCCATTCCACTTTCTGGCGGCTTTAGAGAGCCAATGGAAGCCTTAGAAAATGTCACGTTACAGCACAGATGCTGTATTTTTGATAGAGATGCAACAGAAGGACAACAAATTGTCAGACAGGGCACTTCCTGTATGGAATCTTCTCAGGTTTTGGCCTGCCATATGAGTTCTGTTATACTCACAGACACCATTCAAACAGTTTTAGAAACGTTAGAGTGTTTTCTATCCAAATCTACTAATTATATGCATATTCTAATTTCTGGGCAGGAGTAGTAACCAGATTAAATCGGGTACGTTTTTATCCGGCCGTGAAAATACTGCCACCTATCCCAAAGAAGTTAAAAAGAGGCATACTAAGACCAAATAAACTTGACAAAGTGTGTAAACGATAACAAATTAGTGCAGGAAATGAAGACATTTATTAAATGTATTTTACATGTTTTATTTAACCTTTATTTAACAAGGCAAGTCAGTCAACAACAAATTCTTATTTACCATGACAGCCTACCAGAAGACAAAACGCCTCCTGTGGGGACGGGGGCTGGAATTAAAAATATAGGACAAAATACACATCACGACAAGAGATACACCGCAACACTACATAAAGAGAGACCTAAGACGACAACATACCATGGCAGCAACACATGAAAACACAGCACGGTAACAACATGGTAGCAACACAACATAGCAGCAGCTCAGCATGGTAGCAGGGCAACATTGTAGCAGCACAAAACATGTTACAAACATTATTGGGAACAGACAACAGCACGAAGGGCAAGAAGTTAGAGACAACAGTACATCACACGAAGCAGCCACAACTGTCAGTGAAAGTGTCATGATTGAGTCTTTGAATGAAGAGATTGAGATAAAACTGTCCAGTTTGAGTGTCTTTTGCAGCTCGTTCCAGTCACCAGCTGCAGCAAACTGAAAAGAGGAGTGACCCAGGGATGTGTGTGCTTTCGGGGCCTTTAACAGAATGTGACTGGCGGAATGGGTGTTGTATGTGGAGAATGCGGGCTACAGTAGATATCTCAAATAGGGAGGAGTGAGGCCTAAGAGGGTTTTATAAATAAGCATCAACCAGTGGGTCAGAGAGCTGACCAGTTTATACAGGAGTATAGAGTGCAGTGATGTGTCCTATAAGGAGCATTGGTGGTAAATCTGATGGCAGAATGGTAAAGAACATTTAGCCGCTGGAAGTGAATTCTGGAATTGAACAAATAACTATGCCAAGTGGAAACCATTAGTCGAGTACGAGAGTTTGAGGCTACAAAATAGTTGTTTTACAAATAGGACTACTTCACTGTCAGTTTTGTCCTAATATTTTTGGTTGAAGTTATGTTGAACAGTAGTTTATTAATCTATCAGATTGGAGAAAGCCCATTAAAACCACTTAGAATTAATTTGTTGCTATGCACTACCCATAAATCATATTTGTAACTTCTATTATTCAGAAACATCAAATACCAACAAAAATGAGAAAAATACTGTGATATGATATTTTGGCCATATCGCCCAGGCTCTCTGCCTGGCGTCATTCTGTGAAGACTCCTACTTCCTACTCTAATACTCATGCTAAGCTAATGTCTTCTGACAGCTGACCTTCACATCAACACGCCCAGAGGAGGGATCTTGATGGCAGGAGCTTGACTCCATTTTGTATTCTCCGTTTCTTTTGACACATCAATATCTTCGAACGCCTTTTATGTTGGCCCACAGGAGAGTGAGACGTCTTGCTCTAACTTTATCTGCCTGGGTAGGCTACTTCCTAAATGGCATTGATTGCGGAGGGCAATTCTGAACACATTATGAAACAACAAAGGGTACCAGACAATAGGACAATGTCTCCAATCAATTTTACTCTAATTAGTTGAATCTCTGTATTTAACACGGAATCGCTTTACTTTGGATGGGATCTGCAGTCGCTTCGAAGATCTTTGCTTTCTAAAGGATCCACATTGACTGTTCTGCATCTACTGTATCACAGTTGTTCTGGTTTGGTTTCATGGCAATCTTTTTTCATTAGAGCGTAGACTCTGTTCACCAATGTATAACATAAACTCAGTAAAAAAAGAAACGTTCTCTCACTGTCAACTGCATTTATTTTCAGCAAACTTAACATGTCTAAATGTTTGTATGAACATAACAAGATTCAACAACTGAGACATAAACTGAACAAGTTCCACAGACATTTGACTAAAAGAAATTGAATAATGTGTCCCTGAACAAAGGGGGGATCAAAATCAAAAGTCAGTATCTGGTGTGGCAACCAGCTGCATTAAGTACTGCAGTGCATCGCCTCCTTATGGACTGCATCAGATTTGCCAGTTCTTGCTGTGAGATGTTACCCCACTCTTCCACCAAGGCACCTGCAAGTTCCCAGAAATTTCTGGGGGGAATGGCCCTAGCCCTCACCCTCCGATCCAACAGTTCCCGGAAGTGCTCAATTGGAGTGAGATCCGGGCTCAGACATCTTACATCTTAGTCATTTAGCAGACGCTCTTATCCAGAGCGACTTACAGTAGTGAATGCATACATTTCATACATTTTTTTTTCTTCCCCATACTGGTTCCCCATGGGAATCGAACCCACAACCCTGGCAGTGCAAACACCATGCTCTACCAACTGAGCCACACGGGACATGTGTGGCTCAGAACACTGACATTCCTGTCTTGCAGGAAATCACAAACAGAACGAGCAGTATGGATGGTGGCATTGTGATGCTGGAGGGTCATGTCAGGATGAGCCTGCAGGAAGGGTACCACATGAGGGAGGAGGATGTCTTCCCTGTTACGCAGAGCGTTGAGATTGCCTGCAATGACAACAAGCTCAGTCCGATGATGCTGTGACACACCGCTCCAGAGTACAGACCTCGGTGTAACGCTCATTCCTTCGATGATTAACGCACATCTGACCATCACCCCTGGTGAGACAAAACCGTGACTCGTCAGTGAAGAGCACTTTTTGCCAGTCCTGTCTGGTTCAGCAACGGAGGGTTTGTGCCCATAGGCGACGTTGTTTCTGGTTATGTCTGGTGAGGACCTGCCTTACAACAGGCCTACAAGCCCTCAGGCCAGCCTCTCTCAGCCTATTGCGGGCAGTCTGAGCACTGATGGAGGGATTGTGCGTTCCTGGTGTAACTCGGGCAGTTGTTGTGCCATCCTGTTTCTGTCCCGCAGGTGTGATGTTCAGATGTACCGATCCTTTGCAGGTGTTGTTACACGTGGTCTGCCACTGCGAGGACGATCATCTGTCCGTCCTGTCTCCCTGTAGCGCTGTCTTACGCGTCTCACAGTACAGACATTGCAATTTATTGCCTTGGCCACATCTGCAGTCCTCATGCCTCCTTGCAGCATCCCTAAGGCACATTCCCGCAGATGAGCAGGGACCCTGGGCATCTTTCTTTTGGTGTTTTTCAGAGTCAGTAGAAAGGCCTCTTTATTGTCCTACGTTTTCATAACTGTGACCTTAATTGTCTATCGTCTGTAAGTTGTTAGTTTCTTAACGACCGTTCCACAGGTGCATGTTCATTAATTGTTTATGGTTCATTGAACAAGCATGGGAAACAGTGTTTAAACCCTTTACAATGAAGATCTGTGAAGTTATTTGGATTTTTACGAATTATCTTTGAAAGACAGGGTCCTGAAAAAGGGATGTTTCTTTTTTCGCTGTTATGTCTATCTACTCTAGGCATTTTCCAGAGTCCTAACTCTGCAATGGGTTCGTTTTTTTTGCCTTCTAATCATTGGTGTTCATAGCCTTGTCTTGCACATCTCTGTCCATATGCTGAGCCATGCCTATCTCTTTATTTTCTCTCCCTCTCTTTCTAACTCACCAACCCTCTCTCCCGCTTTCCCTCTGAGATTTCTGCTCAGCCATGACTTTTCAAAGCCTGTCTCCACCACAGGGCGTCCTCTCCATCTCACTAACTCTCCTTCATCTCTTCATCTCTTCATTTCCTTTGGTCATATCGTTATTGATGCTGTGTAATGGGGACTTGATAATGAACATCAACGCAACTTGGCTGTTTAGGTCTCCATATCTCTCTGTCTATCTCCCAGGAGAAAGTGGAGGGCCTCTAGCTAGCATACACTAACAATCATAGCTAGCTACTTAATGCAGAGTTGGAGTGTTAATGGTCTTACGAGACAGCACTGTATCAGCATGTTCATGCTTTAACCTCTCTCATCTTTGTGCCCACTGTGATATTAGTGTCACATCTGCTCCTGCCACGCCCTCTAGTGCTCATCTGGTGTCTCCTTGACCTTCCGCCACTTCCCCAGTGCACTCTCCCTCTCCCTCTCTCTCTCTCTCTGTGTGTGTGAATGTGTGGGTGGGTGGAGACAGGTGTGCTGGAGTCAGAGCAGATCCCCACCAGCTGCAACCTGTTCCATAATCAACACCTCTACTAATACTCAGTCCTGCCACTTCCACACTGCCAGATCGTAATCTCTGCTCAGTCAGTCTACGTTTCTAGCCGTTTGTTACTATTCAGATCCTGTTATCCTGTTGTGCCTGTTTTCCTCTCTGCTACAGTTCTGCCCGCCCTGACTCAGGTCCCTGTCTCCAGTCCCACGTCTTGTCATCCTGCTACTCTGTCCTGGATTCCCCACTCTACTACTCCCTTGGATTCCCCTCCGGACCTGCTCACCCTGTCTCAACCCCTCTCGCTCCAGCCTCAGCCTCCGCACCTGGTTTCCAGCAACCTGCCCGACTTTCCCCTGACCTGCACTCCATCTCCCCTTGTGTTTCAATAAATACATTGGTTACTTCATCCCAGTCTCCTCATCTGTCTGCTCTTGGGTTCCCCTGTTCCACTCTTCGTAACAATTAGCCCAAGGCTGTTCAGTTGGTGCTGTTTGTTGCACAATGCCAGGCATGGATTGCTCTCTTATAATGCTCTGTGAATCACAGGGAACCAAATAATCTCGTTATACAACGTGTTTAGAAAAAGTACATTGCTGAAGTTTTAAAAGTTAACCTCTATGGGCTAGGTGGGACGCTAGCGTGCCACCCGTGGTGCACTCCATCAACAGCAGGTGCATTTCAAGAGCGGCAAATTTGAATCCAAATAAATGTCAAAATTCAAATTTTTCAAATATACAACTATTTTACACCCTTTGAAAGATAAACATCTCCTTAATCTAACCACGTTTTACGATTTCAAAAAGGTTTTACGGCGAAAGCATAAATTTAGAGTATGTTAGGACAGTACATTTACAAGAGTTGTGTGTAATGTTTTGTCAAGTCAAAGACAGGGTCACCAAAACCATAAAACCAGCTAAAATGATGCACTAACCTTTTACAATCTCCATCAGATGACACTCCTAGGACATTATGTTAGACAATGCATGCATTTTTAGTTCTATCAAGTTCATATTTATATCCAAAAACAGCGTTTTACTATGGCATTGATGTTGAGGAAATCGTTTCCCTCCAATAACCGGCAGTCAAGTCAGCGTCACAAATTAAATAATTAAAATTAGAAAACATTGGTAAAATATTATATTGTCATTTAAAGAATTATAGATTTACATCTCTTGAACGCAATCAACTTGCCAGATTTAAAAATAACCTTACTGGGAAATCACACTTTGCAATAATCTGAGCACTGCGCCCAGAAAAATACGCGTTGCGATACAGACTAGACGTCATGTTGGGGAGATCTAAAATCGAAAATACTATGTAAATAATCCATTACCTTTGATTCTCTTCATCAGATGTCACTTCCAGGTATCACAGGTCCATAACGAATGTAGTTTTGTTCAAAAAAGCTCATCATTTATGTCCAAAAATCTCCATCTTGTTAGCACATGATCTAAGCCAGCCGGACTTCTCGTCATGAACGAGGGGAAAAAATATATTTACGTTCGTTCAAACATGTCAAACGTTGCATAGCATAAATCATTAGGGCCTTTTTTAACCAGAACATGAATAATATTCAAGGTGGACGAATGCATACTCTTTTATAACGTATTGGAACGAGGGTACCCAACATGAACTCGCGCGCCAGGTGTCTAATGGGACATCATCGTTCCATGGCTCTTGTTCGGTCAGATCTCCCTCCAGAAGACTCAAAACACTTTGTAAAGGCTGGTGACATCTAGTGGAAGCAATAGGAAGTGCCAAAATATTCCTCAGCCCCTGTGTTTTTCAATGGGATAGGTTTAAAGGTAATACAACACATCAGGTATCCACTTCCTGTCAGAAAATGTCTCAGGGTTTTGCCTGCCAAATGAGTTCTGTTATACTCACAGACACCATTCAAACAGTTTTAGAAACTTTAGAGTGTTTTCTATCCATATATAATAAGTATATGCATATTCTAGTTACTGGGTAGGATTAGTAACCAGATTAAATCGGGTACATTTTTTTTATCCAGACGTGCAAATGCTGCCCCCTAGCCCTAACAGGTTAACGCTCTCTTTATTAATGGACCCATTATCTTAGTCCTTCTATATACACAACATTACATGCAAATATCCATGGCTTGATATAAACTATTATTCGAATATGGTAAACCAAATAGTTCTCTCCGGTTGTGGTCCCAGGATGAGTTTTAAATTACGCTGCATATTGTTTTGCATAACCTTCTTTAATGATGTGATTGAAGCTCAGTAGATGATGACCAATGTTTCTCTGTAGTTTTGAAATGTTTCTTCACCATGGTACCTCATCTAATGCTGCTTTGAATTGTTTTCTCCTTGGTTTATGTGCAATTGCTGTGAAAACTCAATAAAACAGCCCTCTGCCTTTACTCTTTGAATTAGTCTTATTGTTTATACAGACAGTCTTGCCTCTGTCATCTAATGTTACAGTCTCACCATATGTAATCTCTCAAACTCACATTCTGTCTGCTAGTGCTAACTGCCCTTTTTGATGCACTTACCCAATTTTGAACCCGTTCACGGAGCGCCTAAAACCTGCTGGCAACATTTGGGAAGGGACCAACATCCTCTGTGTCCCTAACAGACATTACAGTTGTTTCAGGGACAGTTATTATGCAAGCCCAGCATTGAACACACTTTCTGTTCCCCGCTAATTCCCAGTCCTCCAGCTGCTCTCCACCATATGCCCAGGGCCAGACTAGTATCTTCTGTGAATGTTTTTATACATCCCTTTGCATCTTCATACATGCATAAACAGACAGTCCTCACAAAATCTAAAGGAAGTGTGTTCTGAAATGTCTGTGCTATATCTGAGAGATAAAAGAAAGATCTGGAAACTGATATCCAATTGGTAGTTAGACTTATCCCATCTATCCAACTCCCGTATGGACATGGTAGAGTTGAAGGTTGAGAGCCATTTGTCCTCCAAAACACGACCCTGCCAAGCCGCACTGCTTCTTGACACACTGCTCGCTTAACCCGGAAGCCAGCCGCACCAATGTGTCGGAAACACCGTAAAAATGACGACCGAAATCAGTGTGCATGCGCCATGCCCACCACAAGGAGTCACTAGAGTGCAACGGGACAAGGACATCCCAGCTGGCCAAACCCTCCCCTAACCCGGACAAATTGTGCGCTGCCTCATGGGTCTCCAGGTAGCAGCCAGCAGTGACACAGCCTAGGGTCGAACCCGGGTCTGTTGTGACACCACTAACACTGCGATGCTGTGCCTTAGACTGCTGCACCACTCGTAAGGCCCCATATATATATACTGCTCAAAAAAATAAAGGGAACACTTAAACAACACATCCTAGATCTGAATGAAAGAAATAATCTTATTAAATACTTTTTTCTTTACATAGTTGAATGTGCTGACAACATAATCACACAAAAATAATCAATGGAAATCCAATTTATCAACCCATGGAGGTCTGGATTTGGAGTCACACTCAAAATTAAAGTGGAAAACCACACTACAGGCTGATCCAACTTTGATGTAATGTCCTTAAAACAAGTCAAAATGAGGCTCAGTAGTGTGTGTGGCCTCTACGTGCCTGTATGACCTCCCTACAATGCCTGGGCATGCTCCTGATGAGGTGGCGGATGCTCTCCTGAGGGATCTCCTCCCAGACCTGGACTAAAGCATCCGCCAACTCCTGGACAGTCTGTGGTGTTGGTGGATGGAGCGAGACATGATGTCCCAGATGTGCTCAATTGGATTCAGGTCTGGGGAACGGGCGGGCCAGTCCATAGCATCAATGCCCTCCTCTTGCAGGAACTGCTGACACACTCCAGCCACATGAGGTCTAGCATTGTCTTGCATTAGGAGGAACCCAGGGCCAACCGCACCAGCATATGGTCTCACAAGGGGTCTGAGGATCTCATCTCGGTACCTAATGGCAGTCAAGCTACCTCTGGTGAGCACATGGAGGGCTGTGCGGCCCACCAAAGAAATGCCACCCTACACCATGACTGACCCACTGCCAAACCGGTCATGCTGGAGGATGTTGCAGGCAGCAGAACGTTCTCCACGGCATCTCCAGACTCTGTCACGTCTGTCACGTGCTCAGTGTGAACCTGCTTTCATCTGTGAAGAGCACAGGGCGCCAGTGGCGAATTTGCCAATCTTGGTGTTCTCTGGCAAATGCCAAACGTCCTGCATGGTGTTGGGCTGTAAGCACAACCCCCACCTGTGGACGTCGGGCCCTCATACCACCCTCATGGAGTCTGTTTCTGACCGTTTGAGCAGACACATGCACATTTGTGGCCTGCTGGAGGTCATTTTGCAGGGCTCTGGCAGTGCTCCTCCTTACACAAAGGCGGAGGTAGCGGTCCTGCTGCTGGGTTGTTGCCCTCCTACGGCCTCCTCCACGTCTCCTGATGTACTGGCCTGTCTCCTGGTAGCGCCTCCATGCTATGGACACTACGCTGACAGACACAGCAAACCTTCTTGCCACAGCTCGCATTGATGTGCCATCCTGGATGAGCTGCACTACCTGAGCCACTTGTGTGGGTTGTAGACTCCGTCTCATGCTACCACTAGAGTGAAAGCACCGCCAGTATTCAAAAGTGACCAAAACATCAGCCAGGAAGCATAGGAACTGAGAAGTGGTCTGTGGTTACCACCTGCAGAACCACTGCTTTATTGGGGGTGTCTTGCTAATTGCCTATAATTTCCACCTGTTGTCTATTCCATTTGCACAACAGCATGTGAAATTTATTGTCAATCAGTGTTGCTTCCTAAGTGGACAGTTTGATTTCACAGAAGTGTGATTGTGTCACGTCCTGACCAGCAGATGGAGCTGGTGTAGTAGTTTGGGGGTCAGGACGTGGCAGTCTGGTGTGTGTCTTGTGACTCCTGATCAGGAACAGCTGGGAATCGTTGTTCCTGATTGGGAGTCACATATGTAGGAGTTGTTTGTCACTGGGGTTTGTGGGTAATTGTTTCTTGTTTAGTGTGGTTGCACCCGACAGGACTATTGGCTGTCAGTTTCCTTGTTTTTGTTTTGTATAGTGTTCTTTCCAATTAAATTGAAGGATGAATACTAACTCTGCTGCATTTTGGTCCTTTCCTGAAGACAGCCCTTACAGATTGACTTGGAGTTACATTGTGTTGTTTAAGTGTTCCCTTTATTTTTTTGAGCAGTGTATATATATGCATTGAAATGATATATATATATATATATTTTTTAGGCAGTAAACTATCTCCACATACAGAGCATTTGGAAAGTATTTAGACCCCTTGACTTTTTCCACATTTTGTTACGTTACAGCCTGTGAGGAAAAAATCCTGTATAACCTCTTTAAGCTTGCGTAGCAGAGACAATTTAAAGAATAATTACTTTAATAGTTCTTAATGCTAAACTTTTTTATGCCTTAAATCTGTACATTTCCACTTTATGTTTGAAGGTCTTGTAAGAAGCAGCTGTTGTTTTCCCCCTCTGCTTCTGTTCAACTTAGTCACAAGGTCAAGACAAAGAGCCTCTGAGAGTGACCACCATTTTCAGTCCATCCTGTCTTTTACTATCTTCCAAGGGCACAGCTGTGTGGAGATATGAAGAGGACAGAGGCTGGCTTGAACAGAGAGGAGTAACGGAACTATCGTTATCACTTGTTTGTGCGCTATGACCCGATACACATAGCCACAAGAAGAAAACAAGGTAGCTTATGATGCCCTGATCTGCCGGGGAGGGGTGGAACCAGCCATGACTAAGCCTTTTTAGGTCCACTATATGAGACCTCAGCATTTCCTGTATTGTCGGGCTCTCAACGAATCACCTACAGGTGGGTCGTTGAACAGCTCCATTATGATAATAATTAACCGATACCATATTACATTTTGATTGCTTGAAGAATTATCCAAGTCTCTCCTGATTCTTTAGAACTTCCACAACATTCTTGGCGATGAGGATGGGAAGCTGACCTTCACCTGCTGACTGTTCCTGAGGACCTGGGTAAACTGTGCACAGGATTAGCCTCCTTGTACTCAGGGTAGACCACACTCCAAGAGTGAGTAGATGGAACCCGCCTTAGATCCAAGAACGACGTGTCAGCAGGTGTATACAGCATCCCGAATATAGACTATAGAGGTGAGATTGGTTTTTCTTGAAAGCAATTATTTCCGTGGAAAGCCAGTAGCAACTGGTATGCCTTAGGCAACAAGACTAGTGTGGGAGGTTCTGAGGAGCACTCTCAATTAGGTGAGCCTGTGGGCCTTAGGCAAGAAGACTAGTGTGGGAGGCTCTGAGGAGCACTCTCAATTAGGTGAGCCTGGTGACCAGGGCAACAAGACTAGTGTGTGAAGTTCTGAGGAACGTTCTCAACTAGGTGAGCCTTTGGAACTGATCAGTAAGTTGAAAATAAATGCATTGAAATGATATGGTATAAAATAGTAATGTGCACCTGTGATAGCTATAAACCAAACCCCATTTTATAAATAAGAAAATACTTTCTTACACAGTTGAAACTAAGTATCATAGCAAAACTGTGTTTACTTTTTATGTGGGTAAAATGCCAATTTGGATTAGTTCTCCAGTGGTTCAACAACGAATTAGGCAATATTTTAGCAGCCATGCAATTACATGATTTAGGTTGTAGGAACTGACCACTCCTCTATTTTGTGTTTGTGAGTGTGAGTGAGATTGGGACTCAACATGGCGGACTGCATTAGCATCGAATAGTCCCCGCGATATGCAACTGTTCAGGGAAGTCAGGAACCAATACACACAGTCAGTCAGGAAAGCAAAGGCTAGCTTTTTCAAACAGGAATTTGCATCCTGTAGCTCTAACTCCAAAAAGTTTTGGGACACTGTAAAGTCCATGGAGAACAAGAGCACCTCCTCCCAGCTGCCCACTGCACTGAGGCTAGGCGACACGGTCACCACCGATAAATCCATGCTAATCGAAAATTTCAATAAGCATTTCACTACAGCTGGCCATGCTTTCCTCCTGTCTACCCCAACCCCGGCCATCAGCTCCGCACCCCTCGCAGCTACTTGCCCGAGCCTCCCCAGCTTCTCCTTCACCCAAATCCAGATCGCAGATGTTCTGAAAGAAATGCAGAACCTGGACCCGTACAAATCAGCTGAGCTAGACAATCTGGACCCTCTCTTTCTAAAATTATCCACCGCCATTGTTGCAACCCCTATTACCAGTCTGTTCAACCTCTCTTTCATTTCGTCCGAGATCCCTAAAGATTGGAAAGCTGCCGCGGTCATCCCCCTCTTCAAAGGGGGTGACACTCTAGACCCAAACTGTTACAGACCTATATCCATCCTGCCCTGCCTTTCTAAAGTCTTTGAAAGCCAAGTTAATAAACAAATCACCGACCATTTCGAATCCCCTCGTACCTTCTCCGCTGTGCAATCCGGTTTCCGAGCTGGTCACGGATGCAACTCAGCCACGCTTAAGGTACTAAACAACATCATAACTGCCATCGATAAAAGACAGTACTGTATAGCCATCTTCATCGACCTGGCCAAGGCTTTCGACTCTGTCAATTACCGTATTCTTATTGGCAGACTCGATAGCCTTGATATCTCAAATGACTGCCTCGCCTGGTTCACAAACTACTTCGCAGATAGAGTTCAGTGTGTAAAATCGGAGGGCCTGTTGTCCGGACCTCTGGCAGTCTCTATGGGGGTACCACAGAGTTCAATTCTCGGGCCGACTCTTTTCTCTGTATATATCAACGATGTCGCTCTTGCTGCATGTGATTCCCTGATCCACCTCTGCGCAGACGACACCATTCTGTATACATCTGGCCCTTCAATGGCTTCAATGCCATACAACACTCCTTCCGTGGCCTCCAACTGCTCTTGAACGCTAGCAAAACCAAATGCATGCTTTTCAACCATTCGCTGCCCGCCCGACTAGCATCACTACTCTGGACGGTCCTGACCTAGAATACGTGGACAACTACAAATACCTAGGTGTCTGGCTAGACTGTAAACTCTCCTTCCAGACTCATATCAAACATCTCCAATCCAAAATCAAATCTAGAATCGGCTTCCTATTTCGCAACAAAGCCTCCTTAACTCACGTCGCCAAACTTACCCTAGTAAAACTGACTATCCTACCGATCCTCGACTTTGGCGATGTCATCTACAAAATAGCTTCCAATACTCTACTCAGCAAATTGGATGCAGTCTATCACAGTGCCATCCGTTTTGTTACCAAAGCGCCTTATACCACCCACCACTGCGACCTGTATGCTCTAGTCAGCTGGCCCTTGCTACATATTCGTCGCCAGACCCACTGGCTCCAGGTCATCTACAAGTCTGTGCTAGGCAAAGCTCCGCCTTATCTCAGCTCACTGGTCACGATAACAACACCCACCCATTGCACGCGCTCCAGCAGGTATATCTCACTGGTCATCCCCAAAGCCAACACCTCGGTTTGGCCGCCTTTCCTTCCAGTTCTCTGCTGCCAGTGACTGGAACGAATTGCAAAAATCGCTGAAGCTGGAGAGTTACATTTCCCTCACCAACTTTAAACATCAGCTATCTGAGCAGCTAACCGATCACTGCAGCTGTACATAGTCCATCTGTAAATAGCCCACCCAATCCATCTACCTCATCCCCATATTTTTTTAATTTACTTTGCAGCTCTTTTGCACACCAGTATCACTACTTGCACACCATCATCTGCTCATCATCATCTGCTCATCTATCACTCCAGTGTTAATCTGCTAAACTGTAATTACTTTGCTACTATGGCATATTTATTGCCATACCTCCTCATGCCATTTGCACACACCGTATATAGACTTTCTTTTTTTTATTGTGTTATTGACTGTACGCTTGTTTATTCCATGTAACTCTGTGTTGTTGTTTCTGTCGCACTGCTTTGCTTTATCTTGGCCAGGTCACAGTTGTAAATGAGAACTTGTTCTCAACTAGTTTACCTGGTTAAATAAAGGTGAAATAAGAAAATAAATAAAATAAAATAAAAAAACATGGGATTAGGGTCAGAAGTGGGATGCTCTACCACATAGTGCGATGTGGGTGGACCGAGTTTAATGGCGTCACGATAAAGGATGTGTGATTCTGTATGGGGGGAGCATCAGTGAAGGTCTGCAAAGAAGACACCGGTGGCACTCTCCATGGGAGAGTGAGGGAAATTCCTGTGGATCCGCCCTGACCAGACCTCCACTAATGATTGCCTGGGGTAACACACCCCATTCACCAATCTGAACAGGTCAACCCACTGAATGTCAGTAAGCCAATTTAAAAATGAATATGTAAGGATCCAAAATTCCAGAGAGGGGATTTGGCATTGGCAGTACTGTTAGTAGGGATAGGATATATGTCTATGTAGCCTGAGAGATATGAGTAGTGAAAATAGAGAAGTGAGAGTTGGGGATCTTATCCCGATATCGGGATTCATTGTCAAGAGACCACGGCGGGAAATTCAAAAACTGCAAGAATCTAATAATTTCAATTTCTCAAACAATCAACTATTTCTCACAATTTGAAAGATAAACATCTCCTAAATCCAACCACATTGTCCGATTTCAAAGAGGCTTTACGGCGAAAGCATAAAGTTAGGTTATGTTAGGAGAGTACATTGAAAATAGCTGTGTGTAATGTTTTGTCAATTCAAAGACAGGCGTCACCATAAGCGGATAACCAGCTAGAATTATGCACCAACCTTTGACAATCTTCCTCAGATGACACTCCTAAGACATTATGTTACACAATACATGCATTTTTTGTTCCATCAAGTTCATATTTATATCCAAAAACAGCATTTTACCGAAGCGGTGAAAATCAGATTTTTTTTCAAATGCTTCCGGTGAACAACGTTACAAATCACAAAATTACTATTCGATAACATTGGTAAATTATATTATTGTCATTCAAATATTCATAGTTTAACATTTCGTAAATGCTACTGCAATGCCAGATTTCAAAATAACTTTACTGGGAAATCACAATTTGCAATAAACCGGGTGCTGTGCTAAGAACAATAGGCTAGGCTATACAGGTTAGCACCATCTGTAACCATGTAATATCAAAATTACTATTGTCAATATTCCCTTACCTTTGATTATCTTCATCCATTGGCACTTCTAGAAATCCCAGGTCCACTACAAATGTGGTTTCTTTTGACAAAGTTCATAATTGATGTCCAAATAACTCCAAGTTGTTCCATGTTGTTAGCGCTTCGGTAGGCTACTAAAAAGTAGCGCGGGGGGGGGGGGGATTCACGGCGAAAAGTAAAAAAAATAATCTATTTACATTGTTCAAACATGTCAAACGTTGTTTAGCATCAATCTTTAGAGCCATTTTTAACGTGAAACATCAGTAATGTTTCAACCCGACCTCTCCTGTGTCTTCAAAAACGTCTTTGAAAAATGTATCGCATCACATGATTGCGCAGGTGCAGCCAATAATGAAGTGACGACATCCCAGGGAGGTCAACTTCTCTTCCTTGTCATCCGGTCTCTGTTCATCATAGACGCTTCAAACAACTTTATAAAGATCGTTGACATCTAGTGGAAGCCGTAGGAGTTGCGAAATGAATCCTTTCTCACTATGGTATCTATAAAACAATGACACTAAATAGTACAGTCACAAAATTCAATTTTTTTTAATCTATTTTTCACAGGTTTTTGCCTGCAATATGAGTTTTGTTATACTTACAGACACCATTCAAACTGTTTTAGAAAATTCAGAGTGTTTTCTATCCGAATGTGTTAATAATATGCATATCCTAGCTTCTGAGTTGGTGTAGGAGGCAGTTAAAAATGGGCACATATTTTTTTCAAAATTTCTCAATACTGCCCCCGAGCCTCAACAGGTTAAGACTGTATTTGGATAATACGTTTCGATATATAATGTTATCTAGGGGTTCCGATATATGGATTTTGTGAAAATGAATGAGAAATTGTATGTGTGTATAATCGATTACTGGAGGTTATATGAAGTGATAATGGAAATAATAATAATATACAAACTTGCACACCCAAACGTAGACGTACGTAAGGGCCGAAAAAATTATTCTGAGTTGGTCCCTTTATGGATCATTTGATAGTGATTGGTTTTAGCATATACAGTAAATGCTGGAGTGGATTAAAAAACAAATAATTAACGAGTGGTCTCCCTGTTAACAGAAGTTATCATGTTTTGTTTTGTCTATAATTTAAAACGTTTTGTTCAGCTGGTAAAGTAACATTAGAAGGAAATACAGAGGTAGAGTATAGGAGAGATTGTAGAGGGAAACAAGTATTTGAGGGGAAGAGAAATGTACTGGGTGATGGTGATTGAGAGAGCATCTGAGTTAAAGTAAACAGATAGGTAGTTAGTTAACGTAACAAAGAAAGTGGGAAAGAAAGGAAATGGGAAGTTAATGGGAAAGTAAAATGGAAAGTAAGAATTCAAATGCTGAATTGTTTGGACTGATTAAGATTTAACAAAATGTTTATTTTCTCCTTTTGGAGAGGATGGTGTGTCCTTACATCTCCCTTTGAAATGTTTCCCAAGGCTGTTGCCTTGGGAGAGCAGTTAGTGAAATCTCTGCAAAGAAACACTTGGACAAACTTTAAGGCTATTGTGTCGTTATTATGTGCCAGAAGTTAAGACCACAAACTGTTATAATTGGGTTATTTGCGGGATTTACCTGTCATTTCAATAGGCATGGGTTCTATTTACTGACTGAAATCTGGGTTTAAGATTATGGTTTCACTTTGCCATGCTTTGATTAGACAGCCTACAGTAGTCTGGGTAAGATTTTGGCGGGATGTGGACTGAACGATGTAGCAGCTTGCTTAGGTCACATTGAAGACTAATTTGTTCAACGTGAATAACGAGGCGATTTCGAGGTACGGAGTTTTTGTGTTGCCTAATAGCCTGCTAGAATAGGCTTCTGAGAATGAGGTCATAATTTCAATCACTGAATCAAAAATATGAATAATATGGATATGAACTGAATATATGCTTGTCAACAACAGCCAGTGTTTGTTTTATTACCTGCAGCCTAATCTGACGGACTGATACCTAAATCTAATGCATTCTAATAACAGCTGTGTCCATGATCACAACTGATTACTTTCAATTTAATTAACTAAACATGGCCATTAATAGTTGCATAATAAAACAAGTCTACAACAACACTAAATTGAAGTTATAAGCAGAGTGCTAATATGCAACAGAGGTTGGAAATAAAATATAGAATAACATTGTTAAATCAAATCAAATGTTATTAGTCACATGTGCCGAATACAACAGGTGTAGACCGTACAGTGAAATGCTTACTTACGAGCCCCTAACCAACAATGCAGTTATAAAAATATGGATATTAATAAGAATTAAAAGTAACAAGTAATTAAAAAGCAGCAGTAATATAACAATAGCAAGACTGTATACAGGGGTTTACCGGTACAGAGTCAATGTGCTGGGGCACCAGTTAGTTGAGGTAAAAGGTACGTGTAGGTAGAGTTATTAAAGTGACTATGCATAGATGGTAACAACAGAGAGGGGGCAATGCAAATAGTCTGTGTAGCCATTTGATTAGATGTTCAGGAGTCTTATGGCCTGGGGTTAGAAGCTGTTTAGAAGCCTCTTGGACCTAGACTTGGAGCCCTGGTACCGCTTGGATGGCTGGAGTCTTTGACAATTTTTAGGGCCTTCCTCTGACACCGCCTGCTATAGAGGTCCCGGATGGCAGGAAGCTTGGCCCCAGTGATGTACTGGGCCATTCGCACTACCCTCTGTAGTGCCTTGCGTTCGGAGGCCGAGCAGTTGCCATACCAGGCAGTGATGCAATCAGTCAGGATGCTCTCGACGGTGCAGGTGTAGAACCCTTTGAGGATCTGAGGACCCATGCCAAATATTTTCAGTCTCCTGAGGGGAAATAGGTTTTGTCGTGCCCTCTTCATAACTGTCTTAGTGTGCTTGGACCATGTTAGTTTGTTGGTGATGTGGACACCAAGGAACTTGAAGCTCTCAACCTGCTCCACTGCAGCCCCATCGATGAGAATGGGTGTGTGCTAGGTCCTCTTTTTCTGTTGTCCACAATCATCTCCTTTGTCTTGATCACGTTGAGGGATAGGTTGTTGTCCTGGCAGCACAGGTGTCCTGGCCAGATCTCTGACCTCCTCCCTATAGGCTGTCTCGTCGTTGTCAGTGATCAGGCCTACCACTGTTGTGTCATCGGAAAACTTAATGATGTTGTTGGAGTCGTGCCTGGCCGTGCAGTCATGAGGGAACAGGGAGTACAGGAGGGGACTGAGCTCGCACACCTGAGGTGTCCCTGTGTTGAGGATCAGCGTGGCGGATTTGTTGTTACCTACCCTTACCACCAGCCCGTCAGGAAGTCCATGATCCAGTTGCTGAGGGAGGTGTTTAGTCCCAGGGTCCTTACCTTAGTGATGAGCTTTGAGGGCACTATGGTGTTGAACGCTGAGCTGTAGTCAATGAATAGCATTCCTTTTGTCCAGGTGGAAAAGGGCATTGTGGAGTGCAATAGAGATTGCATCCTCTGTGGATCTGTTGGTGCGGTATACAAATTGGAGTGGGTCTAGAGTTTCTGGGATAATGGTGTTGATATGAGCAATGACCAGCCTTTCAAAGCACTTCATGACTACAGACGTGAGTGCTACGGGTCGGTAGTCATTTAGGCAGTTTACCTTATTGTTCTTGGGTACAGGCACTATGGTGGTCTATTTAAAACATGTTGGTATTACAGACTCAGACAGGGAGAGGGAGAAAATGTCATTGAAGACACTTGCCAGTTGGTCAGCGCATGCTTGCAGTACACATCCTGGTAATCCGTCTGGCCCCGCGGCCTTGTGAATGTTGACCTGTTTAAAGGTCTTACTCACATCGGTTGCAGAGAGCGTGATCACACAGTCTTCCAGAACAGCTGGTGCTCTCATGCATGTTTCAGTGTTATTTGCCTCGAAGCGAGCATAGAAGTAGTTTAGCTCGTCTGGTAGGCTCGTGTCACTTGGCAGCTCTCGGTTGTACTTCCGTTTGTAGTCTGTAATGGTTTGCAAGCCCTACCACATCCGACGAGCGTCAGAGCCGGTGTAGTACAATTTGATCTTAGTCCTGTATTGATGTTTTGCCTGTGTGATGGTTCGTCGGAGGGCATAGCGAGATTTCTTATAATCTTCCTGGTTAAAGTCACGCTCCTTGAAAGCTGCAGCTCTAGTCTTGAGCTCAGTGCGGATGTTGACTGTAATCCATGGCTAGACTGCAATGTTAGGGTAGACCAATGAAAACAATTACTTCTAATAAGGAGAGAATAATAATTTTGGATTGTTTTGTTTTCTATGATAAGTGTCAGTGACGAAGACATTGATAAGAGGGTTGGTTTAAATCGAATGAGTGTTGACAGTATGTGAATGGTAATATGTTATTAGTGGTTTTTGTTTAGCACTCAAATTGATGTCATATTTTAGTAATTTGAAGAAGTTGAGGTTTCAATACAAGGCAAAAAAATGTATAGAAGGATTGAGCTTTGAGACTGACAGGTGAAAGCATATGGTGCCCGCTGGGCCAGAACGGGCTGTAATAGAATTTTTTTGACAATTTCCAATTATCATTACATAATTTTATAGTTTGGGTAAACACTAATGATTAGGAAAAAGTTGATAATTTAGCAATAGTCCTATGTGTGATTCAGACCATGACAACGACAGCTACCCTTTACTGTTGAAGACAGTGATGTTTGACCTGTTGTAGACAGAGGTTTGCTCTCACAAGGTCGGCTCAGTGGGAGTGGAATTTTGGCTGAACGCCCAGACTCTGTGATTGCAAGGTGTTCTCTTCTAAGCTGAGAGCAAGCGCTTTGCTGAGAAAGGATTCACTTGGCTATCTTTGACAATGACAATAGTTAGAACTGTATATGGTATGTGTAGAAGGTTAAAGGTTTTAATCTCAGTGGCACAACAGAAGCCATTTACAAAGATAATGTACTAGTGTAAGAAAGCACTCTCCTACAGTGTTTCTTTAATTGCTTGATTGAAATTATGCTTAGATTATGACATAATTGGCTTAAATTATGAACTATTGCTTACATGTACTGGTTTATGCATTAAATATTTGCTTGTTTATTATTATTATTATTTTTCAATTTTCGCCTAAAATGACATACCCAAATGTAACTGCCTATAGCTCAGGCCCTCAAGCAAGGATATGCATATTCTTGATACCATTTGAAAGTAAACACTTTGAAATTTATAGAAATGTGAAAGGAATGTAGTAGAATATAACACAATAGATCTGGTAAAAGGTCTGGTAAAAAAACAACCATTCTTTTGTAATTTTATATACCATCATTTTTGAAATACAAGAGAAAGGCCATAATGTATTTTATTCCAGCCCAGGTGCAATTTAGATTTTGACCACTAGATGGAATCAGCGTATGTGCAAGGTTTTAGACTGATCTAATGAACCATTGTATTTGTCACGTCCTGACCAGTAAAGGGGTTATTTGTTATTGTAAGTTTGGTCAGGACGTGGCAGGGGGTGTTTGTTTTATGTGTTTCGTTTTTTTTTGGTTAATGTTCTATGTTAGTCTGTTTCTATGTTCGTTCTAGTTTTTCTATTTCTATGTTTAGTTTATTGGGTTGACCTTCAATTGGAGGCAGCTGTTCCTCGTTGCCTCTAATTGAAGGTCCTATTTAGTAGGGGTGATTTTTCATGGGTTTTTGTGGGTAGTTGTTCCATGTTTAGCGTTTAGCCTGACAGGACTGTCTTTGTCGTCGTTGTTTGTTATTTTGTTTTGTGTTCACGTTCCTTCAATAAAAGAAGATGAGTTCACACATTCCCGCTGCGCCTTGGTCCCATCTTTACGAAGGAGGTGACAGTATTTCTGTAAAAAATGTTGTGTCAAGACTGCTCAAATGTACCTAATTTGTTTATTAATAACTTTTCATGTTCAGAATTGTGCACTGTCCTCAAACAATAGCATGGTATTATTTCACTGTAATATCTACTATAAATTGGACAGTGCAGTTAGATTAACAAGAATTTAAGCTTTCTGACAATATCAGATATGTTAATATTCCTGGGAAATGTTCATGTTACTTACAACATCATGCTAACCGCATTAGCCTACGTTAGCTCAACGGTCCCGTGGACAGGACATCGATCCTGAAGACATTAAATATGCAGATTGATTTTGCTCACATGCCTGCCTGTAAAAGGAAGAAGTGTGTCGAAGGTGTATGGCTGTTTGTTTTGTTTGTTCTGTTTCTGTCTTGCTTTTCTGTCTCACCAGATTGGGTCTGCTGGATGGTCGAGATTTCTCCCTAACAATTAGCTGTCTAACTCCCTGACTCTGTAACTCTGCGGTGAGGTCGTCGATATGATGGGGGAGTATTAGCCAATTCAAAAATGTTTAACTCTGTGTTGTTATTCTCTTTGATATGTGTCTTAGAAATGTGTATTAATAATATTGTCAGAAGTAATAATTTGTCATACAGTAAATCATTTGTCTGGATTTCTTGAATCAGAAATGCCCTAAACTAAACTGTTGTTCTGGTCTGTCCTCTCTCGAGGTTATGGTGAAGGTGACCTCAGATGGTATCTATATGCATGGCGGGGATAATTCGGCTGAGAACAGTATGGACCTCAATCCCCCTCTGACCGGCTTAAGTAAATGCCGAAAATGGCGTTCAGTATGGTCCCTCACCAATTCTACCATGAGACCTGAGTCCGAGCCAGCAACCTGTACACAGTATCCAGTCGAAGCTATCAACTACCCTTTCTCTCATGCCTCTTTTCTCAGGAGTGCAACAGGATTCCACGTGGAGTGAGGATGGAGAGTGATCTGTTCCAAACTTCCCTCATGTTGCTGGTATACTGGTTGGCACATGGACATAATGGGTGGTAAAGGTGGTGGCGGCCCAGGTGGGATATCAGTCTGTTTGGGAGAATCAGATTATTCCTCAGACATTAAAATCGGGACATTATCACGGGCCATCCACTTTGAACATGTGTGCCATTCGGAAAACGAACTGTAAAACTATCTGAAGAAGAAAATTAAGAGACGCCAGAAGATTGAATGCTGGGGAAGGAGAGGGTTGGAAATGTGTCCGTAATTGATTAGGCTTGTCCACAATTGTTACTTGGGGTATCAGGTTGATTGTGGAGGTCTATACACTGTGAAATGTATAGTAATTTAGACTAAGAATGCATTAAGATACTGATCTGTAATTATAACCGTGATGAGAAAGTTAAGACTAGAATTATGGATAATTATACTGTTCGTTAACCTCTCTTGGGTAGGGGGCAGTATTTTCACGTCCGGATGAAAAGTGTACCCAAAGTAAACTGCCTGTTACACAGGCCGAGAAGCTATGATATGCATATAATTGGTGGATTGGGATAGAAGACACTCTAAAGTTTCTAAAACTGTTAAAATAATGTCTGTGAGTATAACAGAACTGATATGGCAGGCGAAACCCCGAGGACAAAGCATCCCAAAAAAAAGAAATATTCAGCCTACCACTGTTTTCAATGGCTGTCACTTTTATTATAAGGCGAAATCCTCCCAGATTGCAGTTCCTAGGGCTTCCACTAGATGTCAACAGTCTTTAGAAAGAGTTTCATGCTGGTTTTTGGAAAAATTAGGCAGAAATTGTAGTTTCTCTAGGTGGCTCCCATTTTGGCTGTAGTGTTTCCAAGCGCGTGGAAGGGAGCGCGTTCTTTGGTATTTTTCTCCGGTAAAGACGATAACGATTCTCCGTCTTAAAATGTATAATTTCTTTACATATTAGGGTACCTAAGGTTTGATTATAAATGTTGTTTGACTTGAGTGTTGGATAATTCATTGGTTTTAATTATGATTTGTAAATTGAACGATTTTTTGTAACTGACTAACTGACTGGCATTTTTTTCTTTGTATGTTTATAACTGTATAAGTAGGGAGAAATTAAAGTGTTATGGGTTAGATAAAATTATTTATGTGTAAATGTATTTGTGGAGAAGGTGGTCATTGTGGAAAGAGAGCCCTGCTGGGCCCTGGTTGGGTCTGATGTACTGATGAAGCATGCATTCCTGTTTGATCTACCTATGTTTTGAACTATACTGCTAAAAAAAATAAAGGGAACACTTAAACAACACATCCTAGATCTGAATGAAAGAAATAATCTTATTAAATACTTTTTTCTTTACATAGTTGAATGTGCTGACAACAAAATCACACAAAAATAATCAATGGAAATCCAATTTATCAACCCATGGAGGTCTGGATTTGGAGTCACACTCAAAATTAAAGTGGAAAACCACACTACAGGCTGATCCAACTTTGATGTAATGTCCTTAAAACAAGTCAAAATGAGGCTCAGTAGTGTGTGTGGCCTCCACGTGCCTGTATGACCTCCCTACAACGCCTGGGCATGCTCCTGATGAGGTGGCGGATGGTCTCCTGAGGGATCTCCTCCCAGACCTGGACTAAAGCATCCGCCAAATCCTGGACAGTCTGTGGTGCAACGTGGCGTTGGTGGATGGAGCGAGACATGATGTCCCAGATGTGCTCAATTGGATTCAGGTCTGGGGAACGGGCGGGCCAGTCCATAGCACCAATGCCTTCCTCTTGCAGGAACTGCTGACACACTCCAGCCACATGAGGTCTAGCATTGTCTTGCATTAGGAGGAACCCAGGGCCAACCGCACCAGCATATGGTCTCACAAGGGGTCTGAGGATCTCATCTCGGTACCTAATGGCAGTCAGGCTACCTCTGGCGAGCACATGGAGGGCTGTGCGGCCCCCCAAAGAAATGCCACCCTACACCATGACTGACCCACCGCCAAACCGGTCATGCTGGAGGATGTTGCAGGTAGCAGAACGTTCTCCACGGCGTCTCCAGACTCTGTCACATCTGTCACGTGCTCAGTGTGAACCTGCTTTCATCCGTGAAGAGCACAGGGCGCCAGTGGCGAATTTGCCAATCTTGGTGTTCTCTGGCAAATGCCAAACGTCCTGCACGGTGTTGGGCTGTAAGCACAACCCCCACCTGTGGACGTCGGGCCCTCATACCACCATCATGGAGTCTGTTTCTGACCGTTTGAGCAGACACATGCACATTTGTGGCCTGCTGGAGGTGATTTTGCAGGGCTCTGGCAGTGCTTCTCCTGCTCCTCCTTGCACAAAGGCGGAGGTAGCGGTCCTGCTGCTGGGTTGTTGCCCTCCTACGGCCTCCTCCACGTCTCCTGATGTACTGGCCTGTCTCCTGGTAGTGCCTCCATGCTCTGGACACTACGCTGACAGACACAGCAAACCTTCTTGCCACAGCTCGCATTGATGTGCCATCCTGGATGAGCTGCACTACCTGAGCTACTTGTGTGGGTTGCAGACTCCATCTCATGCTACCACTAGAGTGAAAGCACTGCCAGCATTCAAAAGTGACCAAAACATCAGCCAGGAAGCATAGGAACTGAGAAGTGGTCTGTGGTTACCACCTGCAGAACCACTCCTTTATTGGGGGTGTCTTGCTAATTGCCTATAATTTCCACCTGTTGTCTATTCCATTTGCACAACAGCATGTGAAATGTATTGTCAATCAGTGTTGCTTCCTAAGTGGACAGTTTGATTTCACAGAAGTGTGATTGACTTGGAGTTACATTGTGTTGTTTAAGTGTTCCCTTTATTTTTTTGAGCAGTATATTTAGTATAGTTTAATCTAAAAAGGATAACTTTTAATGTTTCGCTATATTTATTTTTATTAAATTCACTGAGGAGGATGGTCCTCCCCTTCCTCTTCTGAGGAGTCTCCACTTGTTCACACTCATTGGGTTTATTCTGAAAAAAACATCTGGAAGACTTATCAAGTCCAACGTCTTCATTCCACATTATCTTTCCAACCTTTTGGCTCAGTTGGTAGAGCATGGTGTTTGCAACGCCAGGGTTGTGGGTTCAATTCCCACGGGGGACCAGTACGGAGAATGAAATGTATGCACTAAGTCGCTCTGGATAAGAGCGTCTGCTAAATGACTAAAATGTAAAAATGTAAAATGTTGAACCCATCAGCGGAATCCAATTCAATGTCTTCTCTCCACGAAATCCTTTTCCCCTCGAATTTATATTAATACGAAACACTCCCTTGAGGATATTGCAATGTGAACACCTTATCAGCTGGCCAGGCCATGGTGGGGGGAAAGTGAAGGGTAGAGGCTGTCAGAAGCCGAGGCTGTGATTTACCTCCAAGGGTTTTTGCCATATCCAATAAATGTAAATAAACGGCTTGATGAAAGTTCCAGGGTTCTTGCATGTAATCACAGAGCAGGGGCTGTGGCGGAGGAAAAGATGATGCAACAAAGTGTGTGTTTTATTGGTCCTTAGGGCTACCAATTCAGGGCTGATTTATTCCACAAAGTTATCCCCTCTTTGGCCCACTTCACTCCCCTATAGGGATCTAGAAGGAATGTATAGGGGAATGAAAAATGGTGTAAACTAGATATAACTATTTCTTACACCTGCCCTAAGTGAAATGGCTGGATAGAAAGAAGCAGAGAGAGTAATGTGTTTAAAGCCGTTAGAAACTTTATTTAAACCTCAGTCCTTGACTTCTTCTCCCGATCCATAACCCATGATCCATGAAACCCCCCTGGAGAGTTCTGGGTTTATATGGCAATATGTTTTAATAACCCAGCCATGAGAAACCTCGACTAGGTGCATCTGTGTGTAGCATATGTGTACGTGCGTGCGTGTGCTTGAGAGCCCAGTCTGATGCATCCCCTGAGGAGATCGAATCAATGTGTGTGAGATGGAGGACATTGTAGAGTGCCATTCCTCACCTGCACTAAGTGGGCAATGCCAATATGAGAAAGAAGATCGTTCAGTATGCATTTGTGATTATCCTCGGTGGAATGAATCTCATATACAATATGGTGCCTAGGATATTACTCTGTTTGGATATAAATTACTTTTGATGTAGCAGAGAAAATATTGTTTTGCCACCCTAGGCAGAATCATAATGTATACAAACACGTAAAGTTCTAACTGTGTCACATGTTATGGTAAGGCATGTTGAAAATGAAAGATATATGGTGCTTGATGGAGTGTGAAATCTCTTGATGGGCCACTGCTATAGGCTGGTACACATCATGCTGAGAGCACATGTCTGGATCTACGAGCATCATAATGTACATATACTTGTTTATTTAGAAACATTCTACCTGGATATGATCATTTGTGTTCTCTCATTCTCTCCTACTTATATAGACTAACTTCCGATACATCTTCCCCTTATATGTTCCCAGTGCATTCCACAGTTCCAAGGGGAATTTCCCTCTGTGAGAGCATCCTAGGCGAATGGGAAAAGGGAGCTTTATTGAAGCAGTTTATTTGTTTAATTGCACTCTCACTCGTGTTCTTCATTTTTTTGGATGCCAAAACCATCCTTCATTGAACAATGAAAACCTAAAGAAATACAGAGATATTCAGATGATCATTTTCACCTGGATACAACTTTTAGATTGCATCTGTCAATTGCTAGTGTATGCTGAAATTAGTCAGAGAAAAAAACGTTCATTTGTAGTAGCTAGGCAACTTGAGTAAAGCACTATTAAACTGCATGTACCTGATACTTTTGAATTAATTTGAAAGCAAATGTTTATTTATAGCTTCCAAACCATTGCTGAAGGAGGAAGCCTTTGCAACTGATCATACAGTCTCTCTAAATTAACTGCCTCATACAGGTTGGTTTTGCTCAAGGCCTGTAGAGACTTGGAGACTGTAGACCTTTGAGCTGCTCTAAATGAGCACAGGAAAGAGAGAATATTCAGATACTGTATGCTGTCATTCCAGGGGTCTTCTGGGTAACCATCTGGCGTATGTTGTAACTGCCAGGGGTTACCTACATGGTGACGTCAAACCTTTTGAAGGTCTAGGATGTCTACCTCACTGGCCATGTTAGGTCTAGTTCCCTGCTTATGAGAGGAGCTGGCTAGTGTACCTGGAGACTTTCAGCAATTGCACTAAGCTAACAATAAGCTAACATCAATTATCCTCAAACTCAGAGACATAACAATGGTATCGATGAGTCAGGGTTTCCGTTAGCCGTCAACTGCCGGCTTTTGGAAAAAATAAATGAAAAGCTCATAAATACAAATGTTGCGGCCAAATGTCCTGGAGAAATAATGATTTTTATTCATTGATGAAAATACCAGTCGATGGAAATACAGTTGACCGTTATGCTTATCAGTCTATAGGTTAATTTGCATAATTGTGTGTAATTAAATTGACCTGTGTGTATTTTCGTTGGTCATCATGTATCTTATTTATCTAATACAACTATCACACTCGCAAAGCATACAGAGCATATTTTGGGTGGGATTTCTCCTGCAGCTCCTCAGCTGGTTGCTGCTTTATAAGTCAGTTCATTGTGCAACATTTCTAAATGCAATCGCTTGTTAAAAAAAGTTTTGGTGCACGATTAAAAATATCTACAATTTTTATTTCTCAACTGTTAATTGAAGCACGCAACAGGCTATGAGCACATCACCCACCACTTTATGATGTGAGCTGGAGGCAGTATGCTTTTCGGAAGCATATTTAATGATTTTATTTATTTATGTATTTGGCAAATTTATTTCCATTTACTTTCCTATTCGTTTTCATATCAACTTACTTTTGTTCTCCAGAAGCCAAGGCACAATCCTAGTCATATTAGCAACCCATCCAAGTTTGCATCTTTAGATTCCCCCTCTAAGTTTCTAACTGAGATGTTCATCTCTGTCACATATGGAACCGCTATCAGGTGCACTGTTTAGAATGGTGTTTTCCCAGGTGTGTTGTTTAAAATTGTGTTTTCCTTGAAGTAGGCCCCAGGACCAGTGGAAGCAAAACAGACCCATTATGTCAAATATCCACCACCATATTTTACAATAGGTATGAGGTTATTTTCTGCATATGCATCCTTCTTTTGATGCCAAACCCACCACTGATTTGCGTGGCCAAAGACCTCTATTTTCATCTCATCTGACCAGGGGCGTCACTTCAGTGTTAATGTGTTAATGGTGTTAATGGTCATGGATTCTTTGTGTCATTTCCGGTCACAACTTGCAGACTTGTTTACGTGCTGCTGTAAGTTTTGTTGCTAACCTTACTTTGCTACCTGGCAACTTTACGGTTTTTACTTTTAATTACAGTTTATATTTTTAGTTTTCCCTCACTTTTTTCATTCAACTTTTTCACTCTGGACGCTTTATCTGGACATGGTTCGTCAGGACCTCCACCAGCCGTAGCTAAGTAGTAACATTAACATGATGCCTTCTAATTGCAGTCGCTGTACTCATAATATACAGGAGAACGATCGCCTTATGGCCAGGATAGCTGTGCTGCAAGCCCAGCTTCAGACGCAATCGTTAGGCAAGGGTAATTTCAGTGTAGGAAAGGATGAAACAGCGTCTGTGCCACCAGTAAGTACAGATAGTAGAATAAATCCCCTCGCACGATCCCCGCAGCCGGACAACTTTCTCATGGCTTCTGGAGGGAAATGCTGTAGGAATGCTCAATCGGTGTCGCTCATTCAGCCGACAGAAACGTTCAACCAGTTCTCCCCGTTAAGCAGCGAGTCGGAGACAGAGGCCGAGCCTTCTCTGGTCTCTACTCCTCCCGTTACGGGGTCTGAGATGCAGAAGCCTCCCACCATTAGCTCTGACAAATTGAAAACCCTAGTTATTGGCGACTCCATTACCCGCAGAATTAGACTTAAAACAAATCGTCCAGCGATCATACACTGTTTACCAGGGGGCAGGGCTACCGACGTTAAGGCTAATCTGAAGATGGTGCTGGCTAAAGCTAAAACTGGCGAGTGTAGAGAGTATAGGGATATTCTAATCCACGTCGGTACCAACAATGTTAGGATGAAACAGTTAGATGTCACCAAGCGCAACATAGCTTCAGCGTGTAAATCAGCTAGAAAGATGTGTCGGCATTGAGTAATTGTCTCGGGCCCCCTCCCAGTTAGGGGGAGTGATGAGCTCTACAGCAGTCTCACAATTCAATCGCTGGTTGAAAACTGTTTTCTGCCCCTCCCAAAAGATAGAATTTGTAGATAATGGGCCCTCTTTCTGGGACTCACCCACAAACAGGACCAAGCGAGGCCTGTTGAGGAGTGACGGACTCCATCCTAGCTGGAGGGGTGCTCTCATCTTATCTACGAACATAGACAGGGCTCTAACTCCCCTAGCTTCACAATGAAAGAGTGCAGGGCAGGCAGCAGGCTGTTAGCCAGCCTGCCAGCTTAGTGGAGTCTGCCACTAGCACAGTCAGTGTAGTCAGCTCAGCTATCCCCATTGACCGTGTCTGTGCCTTGACCAAGGTTGGGCAAAACCAAACATGGCGGTGTTCGCCTTAGCAATCTCACTAGAATAAAGACCTCCTCCATTCCTGCCATAATTGAAAGAGATTGTGATATCTCACATCTCAAAATAGGGCTACTTAATGTTAGATCCCTCACTTCCAAGGCAGTTATAGTCAATGAACTAATCACTGATTATAATCTTGATGTGATTGGCCTGACTGAAACATGGCTTAAGCCTGATGAATTTACTGTGTTAAATGAGGCCTCACCTCCTGGTTACACTAGTGACCATATCCCCCCGCGCATCCCGCAAAGGCGGAGGTGTTGCTAACATTTACGATAGCAAATTTCAATTTACAAAAACAAAACAACGTATTCGTCTTTTGAGCTTCTAGTCATGAAATCTATGCAGCCTCCTCAATCACTTTTTATAGCTACTGTTTACAGGCCTCCTGGGCCATATACAGCGTTCCTCACTGAGTTCCCTGAATTCCTATCGGACCTTGTCGTCATAGCAGATAATAATCACATTTTTGGTGACTTTAATATTCACATGGAAAAGTCCACAGACCCACTCCAAAAGGCTTTCAGAGTCATCATCGACTCAGTGGGTTTTGTCCAACATGTCTACGGACCTACTCACTGCCACAGTCATACTCTGGACCTAGTTTTGTCCCATGGAATAAATGTTGTGAATCTTAATGTTTTTCCTCATAATCCTGGACTATCGGACCACCATTTTATTATGTTTGCAATTGCAACAAATAATCTGCTTAGACCCCAACCAAGGATCATCAAAAGTTGTGCTATAAATTCTCAGACAACCCAAAAATTCCTTGATGACCTTCCAGACTCCCTCTGCCTACCCAAGGACGTCAGAGGACAAAAATCATTTAACCACTTAACTGAGGAACTCAATTTAACCTTGCGCAATACCCTAGATGCAGTCGCACCCCTAAAAATTAAAACCTTTGTCATAAGAAACTAGCTCCCTGGTATACAGAAAATACCCGAGCTCTGAAGCAAGCTTCCAGAAAATTGGAACGGAAATGGCGCCACACCAAACTGGAAGTCTTCCGACTAGCTTGGAAAGACAGTACCGTGCAGTATCGAAGAGCCCTCACTGCTGCTTGATCATCCTATTTTTCCAACTTAATTGAGTAAAATAAGAACAATCCAACATTTATTTTTGAACTGTCGCAAAGCTACCTAAAAACAGCATTCCCCAAGAGAGGATGGCTTTCACTTCAGCAGTAATAAATTCATGAACTTCTTTGAGGAAAAGATCATGATCATTAGAAAGCAAATTACGGACTCCTCTTTAAATCTGCGTATTCCTCCACAGCTCAGTTGTCCTGATTCTGCACAACCCTGCCATGACCTAGGATCAAGGGAGACACTCAAGTGTTTTAGTACTATATCTCTTGACACAATGATGAAAATAACCATGGCCTCTAAACCTTCAAGCTGCATACTGGACCCTATTCCAACTAAACTACTGAAAGAGCTGCTTCCTGTGCTTGGCCCTCCTATGTTGAACATAATAAACGGCTCTCTATCCACCGGATGTGTACCAAACTCACAAAAAGTGGCAGTAATAAAGCCTCTCTTGAAAAAGCCAAACCTTGACCCAGAAAATATCAAAAACTATCGGCCTAAATTGAATCTCCCATTCCTCTCAAAAATGTTAGAAAAAGCTGTTGCACAGCAACTCACTACCTTCCTGAAGACAAACAATGTATACAAAACGCTTCAGTCTGGTTTTAGACCCCATCATAGCACTGAGACTGCACTTGTGAAGGTGGTAAATGACCTTTTAATGGCGTCAGAACGAGGCTCTGCATCTGTCCTCGTGCTCCTAGACCTTAGTGCTGTTTTTGATACGATCGATCACCACATTCTTTTAGAGAGATTGGAATCCCAAATTGGTCTAGATGGACAAGTTCTGGCCTGGTTTAGATCTTATCTGTCGGAAAGATATCAGTTTGTCTCTGTGGACTGTTTGTCCTCTGACAAATCAACTGTATTATTTCGGAGTTCCTCAAGGTTCCGTTTTAGGACCACTATTGTTTTCACTATATATTTTACCTCTTGGGGATGTCATTCGAAAACATGTTAACTTTCACTGCTATGCGGATGACACACAGCTGTACATTTCAATGAAACTTGGTGAAGCCCCAAAATTGCCCTCGCTGGAACCCTGTGTTTCAGACATAAGGAAGTGGATGGCTGCAAACTTTCTACTTTTAAACAAAACAGAGATGCTTGTTCTAGGTCCCAAGAAACAAAGAGATCTTCTGTTGAATCTGACAATTAATCTTGATTGTTGTACAAACGTATGAAATAAAACTGTGAAGGACCTCGGCATTACTATGGACCAAGTTCTCTCTTTTGACAGCTTTTTTCCATCTACGTAACATTGCAAAAATCTGAAATTGTCTGTCCAAAAATGATGCAGAAACATGTATCCATGCTTTTGTTACTTCTAGGTTAGACTACTGCGATGCTCTACTTTCCGGCTACCCGGATAAAGCACTAAATAAACTTAATTTAGTGATAAATATGGCTGCTAAAATCCTGACTAGAACCAAAAAATGTGATCGTATTACTCCAGTGCTAGCCTCCCTACACTGGCTTCCTGTTAAGGCAAGGGCTGATTTGAAGGTTTTACTGCTAACCTACAAAGCATTACATGGGCTTTACATGGGCTTGCTCCTACCTATCTTTCCGATTTGGTCCTGCCGTACATACCTACACGTACGCTACGGTCACAAGATGCAGGCCTCCTAATTGTCCCTAGAATTTCTAAGCAAACAGCTGGAGGCAGGGCTTTCTCCAATAGAGCTCCATTTTTATGGAATGGTCTGCCTACCCATGTGAGAGAATCAGACTCGGTCTCAACCTTTAAGTCTTTATTTGCGACTCATCTCTTCAGTAGGTCCTATGATTGAGTGTAGTCTGGCCCAGGAGTGTGAAGGTGAACGGAAAGGCACTGGAGTAACGAACCGCCCTTGCTGTCTCTGCCTGGTCGATTCCCCTCTCTCCACTGGGATTCTCTGCCTCTAACCCTATTACAGGGGCTGAGTCACTGGCTTAATGGTGCTCTTCCATGCCGTCCCTAGGAGGGGTGCGTCACTTGAGTGGGTTGAGTCACTGATGTGGTCTTCCTGTCTGGGTTGGCTCCCCAACTTGGGTTGTGCCGTGGTGGAGATCTTTGTGGGCAATACTCGGCCTTGTCTCAGGATGGTAAGTTGGTGGTTGAAGTTATCCCTCTAGTGGTGTGGGGGCTGTGCTTTGGCAAAGTGGGTGGGGTTATTTCCTGCCTGTTTGGCCCTGTCCGGGCGTACCATCGGAAGGGACCACAGTGTCTCCTGACCCCTCTTGTCTCAGCCTCCAGTATTTATTCTGCAGTAGTTTATGTGTCGGGGGGCTAGGGACAGTCTGTTATATCTGCAGTATTTCTCCTGTCTTATCCGGTGTCCTGTGTGAATTTAAGTATGCTCTCTCCAATTCTCTCTTTCTCTCTTTCCTAGGACCATGCCTCAGGACTACCTGGCATGAAGACACCTTGCTGTCCCCAGTCCACCTGGTCGTGCTGCTTCTCCAGTTTCAACTGTTCTGCCTGCGGCTATGGAACCCTGACCTGTTCACTGGACGTGCTACCTGTTCCAGACCTGCTGTTTTCAACTCTCTAGAGACAGCAGGAGCAGTAGAAATACTCTCAATGATTGGCTATGAAAAGCCTACTGACATTTACTCCTGAGGTGCTGACCTGTTGCACCCTCGACAACTACTGTGATTATTATTATTTGACCATGCTGGTCATTTATGAACATTTAAAAATCTTGGCCATGTTCTGTTATAATCTCCACCCGGCACAGCCAGAAGAGGACTGGCCACCCCTCATAGCCTGGTTCCTCTCTAGGTTTCTTCCTAGGTTTTGGCCTTTCTAGGGAGTGGCCACTGTGCTTCTACACCTGCATTGCTTGCTGTTTGGGGTATTAGGCTGGGTTTCGTACAGCACTTTGAGATATCAGCTGATCTAAGAAGGGCTATATAAATACATTTGATTTGATTTGATTCAGCTAAGCTGAAGATATGGCAAAGTGACAGGGATTAAGAGTGGGGATTCATTCATCTCAGTCATTAGGGGACCTAACATTCTTCAAACTCATACAGAAATTAGCTGCATATGCAAAAAAACCTCTAGTTTAGTTTCATGTCAAGAAACAGCAGCAGTTACCTGTTCACTGCAGCTGCCTCAATGTGCTCTCTATAGTCCTAAAGCCAGTCAGACAGACATGGTTGACATGGTCCTAAAGCCAGCCCGCTAATTCCACTAAACTGCATTTGCCTTTTAATCGTGATTTAATTGATTTTAGGAGCCTATATTATATTGTTGATGTTGAGCTTGGTTAGGCAAACTCTGCAATACCCAATTGACACCCTTCGGTCTGACCATAAGCACCCGATTCCAATCCAAGTACCGTTTAGCAAACTCCAGGTGTTGATATTTCTTCATTTGCTCTCAATAAAGGCTATGTTTTGGCAACCCTTCCATAATAGCCTATTGGCATGGACATTTTTAAGACTTGGTTCCCCAAAGATGTTACCAAGATCTGTAATTCTGTAACTGTGGCCGTTTTATTGTAGATAATGTTTCCACCATCATTTTTTATGACCGAAAATAGTATCTGGACATCACAACAGTGATCACTAACCTCGATTTGGATTCGGCGGCGCAGGACATACTGCTCACCATGGACCAGGCCCTAATCCCCGAAACTCGGAAAAGGAGGAGACGGCGTAAGAGAGGCTGACGTGCGGGCACCCTGACGAAACTACATTGACAAATAAATAATCTGCCTCTACCCTCCGTTCTATTGGCGAAAATACAATCACTGGAGCCAAACTGGACTAGCTCTATTCAAGACAATCCTATCAATGGGACCTGAAGAAATGCAATATCCTATAATATTTTAGGTTGTAGACCATAGTATTTACTAAGACAGTTTCCATCTATATTTTTCCTAGCCTTATATTTACCCCCACAAATCGATGTTGGCACTAAGATCACACTCAACGAGCAGTATAGGGCCATAAGCAAACAAGAAAATGTTCATCCAGCGGCGTCGCTCTTAGTGGCCACTGATTTTAATGCAGGGAAACTGAAATAATTCTTACCTAATGGCTCCTGTGCACTAGAAGAGACAAAACTCTAGATCACCTTTACTCCACACACAGAAATGCATACAAAGCTCTCCCTTGGCCTACATTTGGCAAATCTGGCCATAACTCTATACTGATTTCCTGCTTACAAGCAAAAACTCAAACAGGAATTACCAGTGACACGCTAAATATGGAAGTGGTCCGATGAAGCGAATGCTAAGGTGCAGGACTTTTTCGGTAGCACATCAGTCACCGACTTCATTAATAAGTGCATTGACAACATTGTCCCCACTGTGACCTACGTACTTATACCAACCAGAAGCCATGGACTACTAGCAACATCTGTACTGAGCTAAAGGCTAGAACTGCTGCTTTCAAGGAGCGGGATACTAATCTGGACATTTAAGAAATCCCGCTACGACATCCGACGAGCCATAAAACAGGCAAAGCATCAATACAGGACTAAGATCGAATCCTACTACGCCGGCTCTGATGCTCGTCGGATGTGGCAGGGCTTGCAAACTATCACGGAATAAAAAGGGAAACCCAGCCGAGAGCCTCCCAGTGACTTGAGCCTACCAGGCGAGCTAAATGCCTTCTATGCTTGTTTCGAGGCAAGCAACACTGAACCATGCATGACAGCGCCAGCTGTTCCAGACGACTGTGTGATCACGCTCGCCGTAGCCGATGCGAATAAGACCTTTAAACAGGTTAACATTTACAAGGCCGACAGAGTACCAGGACGCATACTCAGTCCCTATGCCCAAGAACACCAAGGTAATGACTATCGCCCCATAGCCATGAAATCCTTTGAACGGCTGGTCATGGGTCACATCAAAACCATCATCCAAGACTAGGGTTGCAAAGGGTCGGAAACAGAATTTTTCCGGGAATTTTGCTTAAATTCATCGGAAAAATGTGCTTATAACAGTGAACCTTTTTTTGTGGGATACACATAAGGCAATTCTAGGTATTGTGGCATAATTTTGTTAAACTACCCCCAATTCAAGGGAATTGCAACCCTCTGCAAGCACAGTGCATTCTTCCATCACATGTGCAGTGCACTCTTCCATGACATGTACAGCTGATTCTCAAGATGCTAATGAGATGCTATTGAGCCCACACTACTACACTGTCTGAGCCAAAGACTACATGCTTTCTAGTAAGTTTTGATTACAATACTGGGTGGGGTGAATATATTTTATATGACATACATGATTTTTTGTTAACTAGTAAATAGTAGCCTACACCAAAGTGTGTTTAAATCATTTCTAACATTTTAACAATTTCTGCAAGTTAGTTTTTGCTACCATGTGGGTTTTAGTTTGCTTGAGCCTGCTAACTGAGGAGTGTTAATTCACCTGTTTCCATACATGTTTCATTTACAAATATTTAGTATCTTACAAAGGAGTTGTTTAATCTAACTGCTTAACTATTTATCTGTACATGGAATTGTATTTGGGTTTTAAAAAATAATAATTAGAATCTTCACAGGAAAATGCCACTGGCACTATCTGATGTGTGGATACATTTCACTGCAGCTAATGTAGAAGGAAAAGCTGTGTACATTTGCAAATACTGTGCCAAATCATATGTGAAGAATGCAACAAAGATGCAAAATCATCTGGCCAAGTGCATAAAGTTCCCTCAGCACTCACAGCAAGCAACCTCTGACCTCTGCTTCTATTCAAGGTGAAAATTATGAATCAGACACCTTATCGATAGCAACAGCTCATGGTCCTCCTGGAATCAGAAGTGTTTTTGACTCAATGGAGGAATGTAGTCAGAGAAATGCTGATGAATGTCTTGCTCGAGCTGTGTATTCAACTGGTTCACTTCTGATGCTCACAGGCAATGTGTATTGGAAGAGATTTCTGAATGTTCTTCGCCCAGCATACATCCCTCCAACCAGACATGCTTTATCTACTCATTTGCTGGATGCAGAGTTCAACAGAGTTCAAGTGAAGGTCAAGCAAATTAGAGAGAAAGCAGACTGTATTGCAATCATCTCTGATGGGTGGTCGAATGTTCGTGGGCAAGGAATAAATAACTACACCATCTCCACCCCTCAACCAGTATTCTACAAGAGCACAGACACAAGGCACAACAGACACACCGGTCTCTACATTGCATATGAGCTGAAGACAGTCATCAATGACCTTGGACCGCAGAACGTATTTGCACTGGTGACAAACAATGCTGCGAACATGAAGGCTGCTTGGTCTAAAGTGGAGGAGTCCTACCCTCGCATCACACCCATTGGCTGTGCTGCTCTGCTCATTGAATCTGCTCCTCAAGGACATCATGGCACTGAAAACAATGGATACACTCTACAAGAGAGCCAAGGAAATGATTAGGTATGTGAAGGGTCATCAAGTTATAGCAGCAATCTACCTACATTGAAGCTGCTCAGCGACACCTGTTGGGGTGGTGTTGTCATCATGTTTGACAGTCTCCTGGAGGGGAAGGAGTCTCTCCAAGAAATGGCCATATCACAGTCTGCCGATATGGACAGCCCCATGAAGAGGATCCTCCTGGATGATGTATTTTGGGAGAGAGTGGTAAGCAGCCTGAAACCTGTAGCAGTAGCCATAGCACGGATTGAGGGAGACAATGCCATCCTGTCTGATGTTCAAACTCTGCTTGCAGATGTAAGAGAAGAAATCTGTACTGCCCTGCCCACTTCACTGTTGCTCCAAGCAGAGGAAACTGCAGTTCTGAAATACATCAAAAAGCGTGAAGACTTCTGCCTGAAGCCCATACATGCTGCAGCGTACATGTTGGACCCCAAGTATGCTGGCAAGAGCATCCTGTCTGGTGCAGAGATCAACAAGGCCTATGGTGTCATCCCTACTGTGTCTTGCCACCTTGGCCTGGATGAGGGCAAGGCTCTTGGCAATCTGGCGAAGTACACTTCCAAACAAGGGCTTTGGGATGGAGATGCAATATGGCAGTCGTGCCAACATATCTCATCAGCCACCTGGTAGGGACTCTGTGGATCTGAGGCTCTTTCCCCTGTTGCCTCCATCATCCTCTAAATCCCACCAACATCAGCCACCTCAGAGCGCAACTGGTCCTTGTTTGGGAACACACACACCAAAGCACGCGACAGGCTGACCAATACAAGGGTTGAAAAATTGGTGGCCAACCGGGCAAATTTGAGGCTTTTTGAGCCTGACAACAAGCCATCCTCAACAAGGTTGGAAAGTGACAGTGATGATGAGGCGTCAGTCCTATGTTCAATAGGTGGACATTGAGGAGGTCCAGGGAGAAGACATGGAAGCCTGAGAGGAAGACAACCAAAGCTTTAGTTTCTAGACTAACATTTTACAGATGTATGTTGAAAACGTTTTTGGGAGATGCGATGGATCATTGGGGATCATTCAATATTCCCTTTCTTTTGTTGTTCAGTGAAATCATCGCATGTGAAGAGTCAACTCATTTAATTCAAGTTCAATTCATAACTTAATAGTTTTGTATTGCTATTGGAAGGATTTAGTAATTTGCAATTATGTCTACTTATGATAAAGGTAAAAGGTTTATGTTTGTCTCCATATGATATGGTAAATATAACCAATGCAAAAAAAATATCTATATTTAAATGGTATTAATATTAATTTGCATATATTTCCGTTAATTCCCATATATTCCCATTAATTCCTATGGAAAGTTTCTTCCCCTAAATGTGCAACCCTATCCCAGACTCCCTGGACCCACTCCAATTTACATACCGCCCCAATAGATCCACAGATGTCACAATCTCTATTGCACTCCACACTGCACTCTCCCACCTTGACAAGAGTAACATCTATGTGAGAATGTTGTTCATTGACTACAGCTCAGCTTTCATCACCAAAGTGCCCTCCAATCTAATCACTAAGCTAAGGACCCTGGGACTGACCACCTTCCACTGCAACTGGATTGTGGACTTCCTCACAGGCTGCCCCCAGGTGGTGAGGGTAGGCATCAACACGGGGGCCCCTCAGAGGTGCATGGTTAGTCCCCTTCTGTACTCCTTATTCATCCACAACTGCGTGGCCAGCACGACTCAAACACCATAATTAAGCTTGCTGATGACGGTGGTAGGCCTGGTCACCGACGACAACAAGACAGCCTATAAAGAGGAGGTCAGAGACCTGGAAATGTGGTGCCAGGACAAAAACCTCTCTCTCAACGTCAGCAAGACAAAGGAGTTGATCGTGGACTACAGGAAATGGAGGACCGAGCACGGCCCCATTCACATCGAAGGGGCTATAGTGGAGCAGGTCTAGAGCTTCAAGTTCCTCAGTGTCCACATCACTAAGGATCTATCATCATACACAAATACCTACACGACAACGCCCCTTCCCCCTCAAGAGGTGATTTTTTTTGCCATGGGCCCTCAGATCATCAAAAAGTAATACAGCTACGCCATTGAGATCATCTTGAATGGCTGCATCTCACCATTTGGTATGGCAACTGCTTGGCATCCGACCACAAGGCGCTACAAAATATAGTGCATGTGGCCCAGTACATCACTGGGGCTGAGCTCCCTAACATCCAGGATCTCTATACCAGTCGGTGTCAGAGGAAAGTCCTAAAAATGTCACATTCCAGCCATTCTGTTACTGCATGGAAAGCGGTACCGATGCACCAAGTCTGGAACAAACAGGACCCTGAACAGCTGAAGTCATAAGACTGCTAAATAGTTAGTCCGGGTAGCTATTTGGTGAACTATTTAGCTATCTGCACTGACTCTTTTTGCACCAACTTTTTTTACTCATCACATACACTGCTGCAATAGTTTATTATCTATAGTGTTGCCTAGTCAATTTATTCGTAGTTATATGTACATATCTACCTCAAATACCGCTGCACATTGACGTGGTACTGGTACCCTGTGTATATAGCTACGTTATCGTTACTTATTGTGTATTTATTTTTACTTTTATTATTATGTGTTGTTACTTTCTGTTAATTCTTTGTTTTCTTTCTCTATGCATTGTTGGGAAGTGCCCGTAAGTAACATTTCACTGTTAGTCTACTCCTGTTGTTTACAGAAGCATTTCACATAGTGTTGTACGGTATTCCAAAACTTTGGTACTTTTTTGATACTTAAAAAAAAACGGCTTGATACTAGACTTTGGGTTACGTTCGGTACTTCTGTCAAATGTGTCTCACATGATTGAAAGGATCAATTCTGTGTTTGCAGAGCCCCTTATTAGCATCAAGAGCAAAGAGCCTGCTCCACTTAGTCATTCATTGCTAGAGCTGTCAGGGCTGCATTGATAGCTCCTCACTCACGCTGCACAGAAGTTAACACATTGGAATGATACAACACAGCATGTAGAAATGTTGAAACTGTTCATTACTGTTCGCAAAACAATGCCCATACAGGCTAGGAGTTACAGTTTCCATCGCAAGACGATACCTGTAGCTCCCAGCTTTAATTGTAGGCTAACTTTTCTTGCTAGCATAAAGCCGAATTCACTACGCTAAAACTTTGTTTGTGAAACTATGCAAACCATAACGCAAAGGTGATTGTGACCAAAAACCTTCTTAATTCACTTTGTCTCCCTAGTCACCAAAAATGTATTCACTTCTTAGACTTCCTCACCTCCCATCTGGTTTCCTTCCACTAGATACCATAGCCACAAAGTCAGATTCCACAGTCACATAGAGCCCCACAGTCAAGGTGTCATAATACCCATAAAACCTACAGTAGCGTTTAAGCAGGGAAATGGTTCCAATAGTTTTTCCACCATACATTTTTCATATAGGGGATTTTAGAAATAATGGGCTGTGTTTCTGGTAGCCCTGCTGTGAAGTTTTGATAACTACTTAAATATCTCTCGGATTCTCTCGTGACTTTTCTCAATTTATTCGGCTCTACTTAATCTCAGATTCGAAAATGCTAATTAGCATCAAAGTAGGCATCATGCAAAACTACAAATCCCTACAAGCTCCTGCACATAATCTCTAGCTGATACCTTTGCTAACAAGTGCGTCAATATATATATATATATTTTTACCTGTGCCTCGATTCGGCGGTCTCAATCAGATCATTGTGGCATTTGTAGTTCCTTATAATTACCACATTAGCAGCTAATTAGCATTTCATTTTTGGGGGGTAAATAAGTGCAAATATATTGACAAAAGTCACCTTGATTTACACGGTTATTAAAACGTCACGCCAGGGTAAGCCTACATGAAACACAGCCTTTATTTTAAGTGTTTCTAAAATCCCCTATGGGAAAAATGAATGGTGTAAAAATGATTGGAACCCTTTCCTTGTTTGACCTCTAGGTTTTATGGGTATTATGGCTTATACTGTGGTACTCTGTTCTGCCTTGTGAATGACACCATTACTTTCTTAAAGAAACAGTGCACACTTTCCTAAAAAAAGATTGCTTCTTCTATGCAAATATTGTTGATCAGTACAGTAATATAATGTTCTCCTAGCAGTTGCCAATAAAATAAGTCCTACATTGAAGGGATTGTTTGTCATCTGTAGCCCCATGAAATCAGGTTAAACAAGCTCAATAACTATGTGCATGCACACACTCCTATTGAGTCTACTCAGGCCCTCATGGATTCAACTGTATTGTGAATAGAGGTCTACCATTCAGAAAAATGATTACCATTATGTTGTTTTGTAGTTAGATTGGTAAAAACTGATTTATATGAGTGTGTAATTGATTCACTAATGTATACATGGCTGTCTCTAAAACATTTACCTTATTTAAAAAAATGTAACGATATTGAACTCAAAAGATGCCCAACAATTGAACAGAGCAGTAGCTGAGTTTATCTGTCAGGATCATTTTCCATTCTGCAGCTTTGGCTAATATGCCTTCTTTTTTTGCCATGGTATCATTTTGATATAGTTTCCGTATCGAGCATCGTGATGGTATCGAGTATTATGATACTAAACCTGGTTTCGAAGTAAAAATTCTGGTATCGTGACAACAATCATGTGACGAATAACATTTTATTTAAATTGGATTTTCCTTGCCTCCCGAACAATGTTCCTCATTGTTCTGGTCAATAACATGCACACACACTTCAATTACTGTTATACACACACACACACAAACACATTCTCACCTCATACATAATGCAAATGTATGAGCCTCACAGGTTTGAGATGCTGACTACTGTAAATAACTGCCTTGCATTTGTCATTAACTGCCTGTGCAGAGAATAAGCAGATGCTGTGAAATACATTGACCTCATTAACTACCTGTGCAGAGAATAAGCAGATGCTGTGAAATACATTGCCCTCATTAAATACCTGTGCAGAGAATAAGCAGATGATGTGAAATACATTGACCTCATTAAATACCTGTGCAGAGAATAAGCAGATGATGTGAAATACATTGACCTCATTAAATACCTGTGCAAAGCAGATGGAACATATTGCAAACATTACTATCCTTATTAATTGTAGCTTGACTTGGAATGACAATCAAATTCAATGACAATCTAATTTTAGTCATGGCTTATACCCCTCTGTCTTTCTTATAGGAAATGTAAAATGTGCACAATGAGTGTACATACAAAACCTTAGGAACACCTTCCTAATATTGAGTTGTACTCCCCCTTTTGCCCTCAGAACAGCCTCAATTCGTCAGGGCATGGACTCTACAAGGTGTCCAAAGCATTCCACAGGGATGCTGGCCCATGTTGACTTCAATGCTTTCCAGAGTTGTGTCAAGTTGGCTGGATGTCCTTTGGGTGGCTCATTCTTGACACACGTGGGGAACTGTTGAGCGTGAAAAAACAGGCAGCGTTGCAGTTCTTGACTCAAACCGGTACGCCTGGCACCTACTACAGTACCATACCTCATTCGAAGGCACTTAACTCTTTAGTCTTCCCCATTCACCCTCTGAATGGGACACATACAATCCATGTCTCAACTGTCTCAAGGCTTAGAAATGCTTATTTAACCTGTCTCCTCCCCTTCATCTCCTCTGACTGAAGTGGATGTAACAGATTACAACAATAAGGTATCATAGCTTTCACCTGGATTCACCTGGTCAGTCTGTCATGGAAAGAGCAGGTGATCCTAAAGTTTTGTACACTCAGTGTATATTCATATTCATTTCTGTTAATTTAGGGTAGAAGTGAAGTTGATATATTGCACACTGCTTTGGGAACTGTGGTACACAACAGTAGCTCACGAGCTCAGAGCTAATACAAGATTAAACTGGTATACCGTATAGTACAACTCTGTAAGAGAAGTAGGCTCGTACCTTCCTTAAATTGTTGCTTACACAATTGAAGCATTGTGACAGAGGGTTGAACAAAGTGGAGCACTGCGTCCCCATGCTCCCTGGTAAGAAGTAGTGCACTATAAAGGAAATATGGTACAACTTGGGAAACAACCTTAGTATCTGCTAGGTCAGACCCTCAACAAACATCTCAGTCTGGAATATTCCTTTTCCCATACCTTGATTGGCAGATCGGACACACACACACACACACACACACACAGACTGCTGTTCCAGGCGTTAGGATCAGTAACCTGCCACTTCATATTACTGTCAGTAACAAGCTCCCTCTGTGTGTGTGTGTGTGTGTGTGTGTGCGTGTGTGTGAATCGTATCTGCCAATCAAGGAATGGAAAAGGAATGTTCCGGACTGAGATGATGCTCTTCTCGAGGGTCTGACCTGCCAGATACTACGGCTGTGTGCATGGGGAGGTTAGAGTTTGGATCAGCCACCCTGCCACTCCAAATTACTGTTAAATTGAGATCCTCTCAGCCATCTAGGAAGAGTTTGCTGACATGACACACAAACACACACACATTCTCCTCCTCTCTACATGTGTTTGAAGGCAGAAACAGAAGCCAGCTCACCCTCCCTCATCATGCCCCTCTCCTCCTCCCTCCATCTCTCTTCCTCCATCATCATCCTCCACCTCCATTCCTCCCTTATCCTCCCCCTCTTTTCCTTCCTCCCTCACTCATCCTCCACCACTCTTCCTCCCTCCCTCATCTGTCCTCATCCTCCACCTCCATTCCTCCCTCATCCTCTACCTCTCTTCCTCCCTCCCTCATCCTCCCCCTCATCCCCTGTGTTCATCCCCTTCTTTACATTTTAGTCATTTAGCAGACGCTCTTATCCAGAGCAACTTACAGTAGTGAATGCATACATTACATGCATTTTTTTTGTACTGGCCCCCCGTGGGAATCGAACCCACAACCCTGGCGTTGCACACACCATGCTCTACCAACTGAGCCACAGGGAAGACTCCTGCTTGCTCTGCCCCTACACTCTTCTATCTCTTCCTTTTCCATCTCTCCCTCTTCCATCTCTCATTATTCCATCTCTCATTATTCCATCTCTCCCTCTTCCATCTCTCCCTCTTCTATCTCTCATTCTTCCATCTCTCCCTCTTCCATCTCTCCCTCTTCCATCTCTCCCTCTTCCATCTCTCCCTCTTCCATCTCTCATTCTTCCATCTCTCCCTCTTCCATCTCTCATTCTTCCATCTCTCCCTCTTCTATCTCTCATTCTTCCATCTCTCCCTCTTCCATCTCCCCTTCTTCTATCTCTCATTCTTCCATCTCTCCCTCTTCCATATCTCCCTCTTCCATCTCTCCCTCTTCCATCTCTCCCTCTTCTATCTCTCCGTCTTCCATCTCTCCCTCTTTCATCTCTCATTCTTCCATCTCTCACTCTTCAATCTCTCATATGGTTCCCCCCTCCTCCCCTCTCCTTGTCTAACCCTAACCTTAACCACACTGCTTACCTATATCCCTAACCCTAACATTAAATTAAATGTTTTTTTTCAGACATTTTTACAATATAGACAGTTTTGATTTTGCAGCAGGCCCATCTAGCAGAAATCGCTAAATTCTGCCTCCAGGACAAGACTGATCCCAATAAACATCAATCTGCTAAATACGCTGGGACTAGTCCACCCCTGATTCCTCCATCCATACCCTTCCTCTTCCTCTCCTCCTTTCTTATCTCTGTTCCACCGTGTTCTGTGAGCTGCCTCTCAGCACCCCTTCCTGATTCCCAAGTCACCCTGTCAAATAAACTGACACACACAAACACCAGTATGGCTCAGTGGCTGTGGCCAGTTTAGTTATTGCACATCTATGGAAGGAAACCCTGTCAAAAGCAGCTCTTATAAACCCACAGTGAGTCATTGGCTAGCTTCCATAATCCATAATGATTAGTAAAAGATCCTCATTAATCCCTTCATAATTAATTTCTCATTAACATTTTATTTCCCTAGTGGCTTTAAATGTATCAGGGAAGAAAACCCAGATTTCCCAATCTATTTTAATTAGATGTATTGCTAACTTTGATGCTATATAGCTTTCTACTTTGCCTAATCAGTGTTCTGTCATTTACTCCTTTCCCCTGGTGAGATGGGGATTCTTCTGATAGGATTAACACTCCTTGGGTTGGCCCCAATAGGCAGCCTATTCTTATATAGTGCAATACTTTTGACCAGAGTCCTATGGGCAGAACTGAGTTTTATTTATAGTTTTTTAACTGGACACAATAAATAAGATTGTTGGTGATTAGACAAGGTTGTTGGTAATTAGAGAAAGTTGTTACACATAATTGACTAGCACTAATATTCCAGAAACACAAACACTAGTGCTGAGAGATTAACCGAAAAGTCGGTTATTTTCAGTTTTTTAAACAACTTATTGACCAACATCAGCTCAATTATTTCAATTCCATTTTGTTCAGGGTTTTTCTTTGAGCTCAATGCACAGTTTCTCTAGTGATAAATCAGATCACGCCCGAACTCTGCGACGTAGTAGGGAGTTGTAGTTTCCAACAGGCCAACATTCTACATAGTTAAGTGCAGAAAATGTGGCAATTAACTACAATGATCATAATCCATTGCATGCCTACTTGTCCGGTCTACTTCACGGACCACCTGTGTGTGGCAGACATGGAGGCAGAAAGAAGAGACAAGAAGAACACGCGATCGAGAAGGATAGAGAGCCGTTACTTCGAGGTACCTCTACCTCAAAATACATGGTCTAAGTTATTGATAGTTGGTATTCAGCAGTCATAAAAGTATGCTTTATTTACTTTAAAGAATGACAAAATAGTGATTTTGTCAGACAGCATACATAGGCAGAAGCTCCATAGATGACTTGGAATGAAATGATAAAATCCTCAAATAAAACAAATGTAATATACACAACTGAAATATTTTATTAAAGTAAATATTTGATAAGCGGTAAAGGGAAGTCACTACCATCATGGGACTTGTATTAATTGTTTTATTCTGTGTTGTTACAGCATTAAACCCACATAATACATTTAATGTTTAAACGGAAAACCGTGATTATTTTTTCATTATCAAACCGAAACTGAACCGACCTCGAAAAGCACTAATTGCTAGCACACACACACACACACACACACACACACACACACACACACACACACACACACACACACACACACACACACACACACACACACACACACACACACACACACACACACACACACACACACAGCTAACCTTGTATAGCTAATCTTGTGTGGACACACAATTCAGTCCCATTCAAAATCATATTTTCCCCAACCCCTAACCCGTACTCTTACCCTAACCCTAACCTTAACCCAAAAACCTAACTTCAACCCTAACCCTTACCCTGGCTCCTAACCCTAAAACTAACCCCAGCTCCTAACCCTAATCCTCAATGTAATTCTAACCCTAACACTAATTCTAACCTTAACCCTTAACCCCCTAGAAATAGCATTTGACTTCATGGGGGCTAACAAAATGTCCCCAGTTGATCAAATTGTAGTTTTTTTACTATTCTTGTCAGGACTTTTGATCCCTACAAGAATAGTTAAACAAGTCCACACACACACACACACACACACACACACACACACACACACACACACACACACACACACACACACACACACACACACACACACACACACACACACACACACACACACACACACACACACCAGAAATAATTAAATTATAATAACACAGAGTAATCTTTGTTATGCTGCCAGGGTGAGTGGAGGGTGTTTGAATAATTTAGATGTTATGTTTGAGAAATGATTTATTATCATCATAACTCCCATGGTGCTGTAGTTAGGTAGACCTGTAGAAGTGCTGTGTTCTGGTAGATGTTTTATTTACATGTAACCTTTATTTAACCAGGAAGGAATGAGTGTTTGTGACTAATGTTGTGTTGTGGATGGAATGACAGCATTGTTTTAACAAGCACTTAGCTGTTTAAAATATTCTAGTGAGTCAAAACATTGAGATTCACCATATCACTTGAGTCAAAGCACTGTATCAAAACATGGATGTTGGCACTGCATGTTGATAAGCACTGGGCCTGCTGAGGGGTGGCATGTTCAGCGGCATACATCCCTCAGTGCCAGTCTCTCTCTCTCTCTCTCTCTCTCTCTCTCTCCTCTCTGTCTGTCTCTTTCTGTATCTCTCTGTCTATTTCTGTGTCTCTATCTCTTGTCTATCACTGTCTGTCTATCACTGTCTGTCTGTCTGTCTGTCTGTCTTTTTCGGTCTGTCTCATCTCTAGCTCTAATGTGAAGTGTTTATCTGTTGGTCCTGTGTATCTCAGTTGGTAGAGCATGTTGTTTGCAATGCCAGGGTTGTGGGTTTGATTCCCACAGGGGACCAGTTCAAAAATGTATGCACTCACTACTAACTGTAAGTTGTTCTGGATAACAGTGTTGAGTAAAATGTAAGTGTTTCAGAGCTGAGCTCAGTGAACCTCAGTACATTCTTTCAGATAGTCAATCGATATAGCTACCTTTCTGTTACTGGCTTCCTGCGGAACTATGCTGAAGTCCTGTGCAGATCCGTCTGTGATCTAGACAAAGATGTCACCAACAAGGGACAGGTCCAAGTGCTCAATATAGTTTGTGCTCGAGTTAACATTGTCAGCCAAGGGGGACTGCTCGGACTTTATACCGAGCCAAACCTCAAAGTCTGTGAATTGATTCAGGCTGGTCGGGTTTCAGGCTTGCCGCTCTGTTAAGAAGAAAAAAAGAAGGTCTGGACATATTTTAGTACTGCTATCACTCAGCAGCAGCGGCACCAGGATTCCAATATTGGCTGGGTCAGAGAAACTTGTGGCCATGATTTTTCGGATAATTGTGATACTTCTCGGAGTGCAAAAAGGAAAATGATGATCCACAAGACCACAACAGGCAGCACATCTCAGAATCAGGAGAAGTCCATATTCCAATGGCATCTGTTAACGCCGATACATCCTAACAAAATACACCCTGTGACTGCCCAGGTTGCTAATGTGCCCTCATGGACCTTGTAACCTATCAAAAGGAGAACCATAACGGATCTAAATGTTTTCCTTATCAGGCATAGTCTTATTGCAGTTTTTTTGGAATGAAACACAGAGCCAAAACACAGGGTTTTTGAGCGATTATTCATGTGATCGATGTTTTGCAGAAAATTGAGTTATTTCTTTCATTATTCAAGGCTCCTTTAATTTAATTTTTGAAATAAAATGCTTTATTGCTTTTACAGAGTTCCAGTTATTTAGACACATTTGCTGAATCTTTGGGCCATTTTCCCAAAACTCTAAACACAAAACACAAAACCACAAACACAAAATGCGAAACTCTACAAATCTCTAGCAAAAGCAAAGACTGCATTCAAAACTGTTTTCTCTTTCCAAAATGTTTTCTTTGCATCAACATGACACACACACACACACGTTATATGAATAGATCTGTCTACCAACCAACAACCCACGGATGTGCTCAACACAAAACACTACTATGAATATCCCATCAGTAGGTTTATGCCTTTTACATTTTCAGTGTTACACTGTAGCCGGTTGTTAAAGATTGCTACAGTAATGTATACCTACTCAAATATACATAAATAAACACACAAATGCAATACAGTAACAAAAACATTGTCATTTATTTCCAAAATGCAGGATTTTTGAACACTTGTGTTTTGTTTGTAACACTTTCCATACCCAACAGGAGAAAACCAGGAAAAACATTCAGGAAGATAAAGGGTTTTCTGTACAAAAATAAAACATGAACGGGGCTCATTCTTTCAAACTTCTAAACACAAAAACACGTGCAAAATGTAAGAAAAAGACATTAGGCTGCATCCTGCCTCCTATTTTGGTCTGGCCCCAGCACCTCATCTACATCACAAGCGATGTTCTCCCTGGCTAAACAGTGGAGAAAGAATCTTCTGGAGTGACGGATCCAGCCGTCGAAAGCCCCCACATCAACTTCACCACATGCATCCTCCATTGCCTGGAGAAGAGGCATGCTTGCGAGGGGATGGAGGTCATACACCTTCCATCACCATGCTGAAAAAAACTATTCAATTGAGTTTAGGAATGTGGAATATGGTGAGAGGTATAGAACAAAAAATAGTGCGTGATCGATGAACCAGTTGCGGATCAGAACAGCCCGGTGGAAACTCACGTTGTCTCAGATGGCAACATACCTGGGCTGCTCTGGTCCACCCATCTGCTCGGCTGGAATGAGGATGCCATGTGGTGTGTCCAGGAATGTGATGAGAAGGGCGGTGTTGTAGTTGGCATGGTGATGGAGGACGCCTTGCTGGCTAACGGCTGTGCACTTGGTGATATTCCCTCCACGTTGCCCAGGGCCATTCACAATGTCACGGTGACCAATAATGTTCCATCCCCATCCCCTTCTTTTGGCTAGGTTGAAGACAGCCTCATCAATGTAAATATAAACGTGCTGAATTGCAGCGGCATCCAGCTCCAAGACTCTCTGAAACAGCTGGTGTCTTCCACCATGGCCTGGCTGTCTCTCAGTTCTGTAGAAGATCCACAAATTATATGATTTGTTACAGTAAGCTAAAATGATCTATTTTCTTTCAATATGAAATGACATTACTATAACATTGGCCAACAACCACTGAGTAACATAGGCCTACTGATATGTCAGACTGCAGTATACTACAGTATACATACATAAAGAGCATAGTGTAGATGGTAGGTAACTTACCGGTTGTCATTTCTGAATGTAGGGATGATAGATGCAACCGTGTAGCGGCTCATGTTGGGCTGAACTCTCTGCCCAGCCTCCCTCATTCTCAATCCATGTTTGAGCACATGGTCAACCAATGTGGCCCTGATCTCATCTGAGAGAACTGTCCTTCTTCGTCCTCGTCCTCCTCTTCCTCCTTTTACTCTCACTCCTTCACCTCCAGCTCTTTCTTCACCATTGACTTCCATTTTCCTCCAAAACTGGAGAGCTCATCTGTGGCCTTTTATAGTGCTAAATCTCTGATTTGTAAGTGAACAATTCAGCAACTAGTGTTTACACCTGTGAGGAGTGGGTGTTGCCAATTGGTGTATAGAGCTTGGCATTGTGATTGGCGTTGCTTTCCAAAGAGACTAAAGAGATTTGAATGACTTTAATGATTTGAATGGTGTGCCTAATGTAGAGAACTGCATGTAGTGTTTGCAAAAGTGTGATATAGATTTGAAAACAGTGCAAAACAGAAATTGTGCTTACAATTTTGCAGACTTGGTTTAGGGATTTGGTACATGAGTTTCAGGTTTCTGTGACTGCATTTCAAGTTCCAATTTTAGTGTGTAAACAATTGGGAAAAACTGTCAATGCATGAATGACTCGTATGCTGTGTGATGACATTAATTAATTAATGATTGATTGAGAGACATGGAAGTAGGCCTTAGACAGCTATAACAGGAAGCACTCTCACAGCTCGTTGGTGGATAGATAGATTATAGAAGGCTACTAGCCAACTAGGCCTAATATTGAAAAGTAATACTTATTATTATAATGTTAATAATAATAATAGTAAAAATAATAAGAACAACAAAAAGAACACCAGACTAACATTTTCCCCTGGAGGCACTGGTGAAAATAGTACATCTATATCTTTTTTTGGGGGGGGGGGGGGGGGGGTTAGAAGGATTACTTTATACTATCCCAGGTATTGTGTTGCTACCATGTTGTTGTCATGTTGTGCTGCTGCCATGTAGAGTTGCTATCATGTTGCCATGTTGTGCTGCTACCATGCTATGATGTTGTCTTAGGTCTCTCTTTATGTAGTGTTATATTTTGTCCTATATATATATATATATATATATATATATATATATATATATATATATATATATATATATATATATATATATATATATATGTTTTTTATCCCAGCCCCCGTCCCCATATGAGGCCTTTTGCCTTTTGTTAGGCTGTCATTGTAAATAAGAATTTGTTCTTAACTGACTTGCCTAGTTAATTAAAGGTTAAATAAATAAACATGAGGAAGTGAAAAGTCATACCACATTAGCTAGATCAATAACACCAAATATAATACCCTATGCTAGTAATCTTACAGTTCACTTTAAGTCCTAAAAAAAGCTTTGCAGTTGTAGCCTGCTACCCTATGCTTTCACAATAGTATCTTAAGGTCTCATCATTTTTCCCCCCTTTATTTAACTAGGCAAGTCAGTTAAGAACTAATTCTTATTTACAATATCCAATGGTATAGCGTCGCGCGAATTACAAATACCTAAAAAATGCAAAAACTTCAATTTTTCAAACATATGACACTTTTACACCATTTTAAAGACAAGACTCTCCTTTATCTAACCACATTGTCCGATTTCAAAAAGGCTTTACAACGAAAGCAAAACATTAGATTATATCAGGAGAGTACCCTCCCAAAAATAATCACACAGCCATTTTTCAAGCAAGCATATATGTCACAAAAAACAAAACCACAGCTAAATGCAGCACTAACCTTTGATGATCTTCATCAGATGACACTCCTAGGACATTATGATATACAATACATGCATGTTTTGTTCAATCAAGTTCATATTTATATCAAAAAACAGCTTTTTACATTAGCATGTTTTGTTCAGAACTAGCATACCCACAGAAAACTTCCGGTGAATTTACTAAATTACTCACGATAAACGTTGACAAAAAACATAACAATTATTTTAAGAATGATAGATACAGAACTCCTTTATGCAATCGCGGTGTCCAATTTTAAAATAGCCTTTCGGTGAAAGCGCTTTTTGCAATATTCTGAGTAGATAGCCCAGCCATCAAGGCTAGCTATTTTGACACCCACCAAGTTTGGCACTCACCAAACTCAGATTTACAATAAGAAAAATTTGATTACCTTTGCTGTTCTTCGTCAGAATGCACTCCCAGGACTTCTACTTCAACACCCAATGTTGTTTTGGTTCCAAATAATCCATAGTTATATCCAAATAGCTCAGTTTTGTTCGTGCGTTCAAGTCACTAACCGAAGGGTGATGCGCCGGCGCATTTCGTGACAAAGAATTTCAAAATATTCCATTACCGTACTTCGAAGCATGTCAAACGCTGTTTAAAATCAATTTTTATGCGATTTGTCTCGTAAAATAGCGATAATATTCCAACCAGGAGACATATCCGTTCAAACACTGAAAGAAGAAAATGGAGTCATCACATGCACGCGCGCACCAGTGTCATTGTTCTCAGAAGGACCACTCTCCAAAACCCCTACTGTTTTTCGCCCAGAGACTGCAGAGCTCTCATTCCACGTTCTGGCGCCTTCCTAGAGCCAATGAAAGCCTTAGAAAATGTCACGTTACAGTAGAGATCCTGTATTTTCGATAAAGAGGCTACAAAAGGCCAAGAAATGGTCAGACAGGGCACTTCCCATATAGAATCTTCTCAGGTTTTGGCCTACCATATGAGTTCTGTTATACTCACAGACACCATTCAAACAGTTTTAGAAACTTTAGGGTGTTTTCTATCCAAATCTACTAATTATATGCATATTCTAGTTTCTGGGCAGGAGTAATAACCAGATTAAATCGGGTACGTTTTTTATCCGGCCGTGAAAATACTGCCCCCTATCCCTAACAGGTTTTAACCAACAACACAGTTTTAAGAAAAATAAGTGTTAATTAAAAAAAAGATTTGTAAAAAATGTAAATAACAAATAATTAAAGAGCAGCAGTAAAATAACAGTAGCCAGGCTATACACAGGGGGTACTTGTACAGAGTCAGTGTGTGGGGGCAAAGGTTAATCAAGGTAATTGAGGTAATATGTACACGTAGGTAGAGTTAAAGTGACTATGCATAGATAATAATCAGAGCAGAAGCATAAATGAGGGGGTGGGGAGACAATACAAAAAGTCTGGGTAGCCATTTGATTAGCATTCAGGAGTCTTAGTGTTTGTTGTTAGAAGCTGTTAACCTGTTAGGGCTAGGGGGCAGCATTTGCACGTCTGGATAAAAAAAATGTACCCGATTTAATCTGGTTACTAATCCTACCCAGTAACTAGAATATGCATATACTTATTATATATGGATAGAAAACACTCTAAAGTTTCTAAAACTGTTTGAATGGTGTCTGTGAGTATAACAGAACTCATTTGGCAGGCAAAACCCTGAGACATTTTCTGACAGGAAGTGGATACCTGATGTGTTGTATTGACTTTAAACCTATCCCATTGAAAAACACAGGGGTTTAGGAATATTTTGGCACTTCCTATTGCTTCCACTAGATGTCACCAGCCTTTACAAAGTGTTTTGAGTCTTCTGGAGGGAGATCTGACCGAACAAGAGCCATGGAACGATGATGTCCCATTAGACACCTGGCGCGCGAGTTCATGTTGGGTACCCTCGTTCCAATACGTTATAAAAGAGTATGCATTCGTCCACCTTGAATATTATTCATGTTCTGGTTAAAAAAGGCCCTAATGATTTATGCTATACAACGTTTGACATGTTTGAACGAACGGAAATATATTTTTTCCCCTCGTTCATGACGAGAAGTCCGGCTGGCTTAGATCATGTGCGAACAAGACGGAGATTTTTGGACATAAATGATGAGCTTTTTTGAACAAAACTACATTCGTTATGGACCTGTGATACCTGGAAGTGACATCTGATGAAGAGAATCAAAGGTAATGGATTATTTACATAGTATTTTCGATTTTACATCTCCCCAACATGACGTCTAGTCTGTATCGCAACGCGTATTTTTCTGGGCGCAGTGCTCAGATTATTGCAAAGTTTGATTTCCCAGTAAGGTTATTTTTAAATCTGGCAAGTTGATTGCGTTCAAGAGATGTAAATCTATAATTCTTTAAATGACAATATAATATTTTACCAATGTTTTCTAATTTTAATTATTTAATTTGTGACGCTGACTTGACTGCCGGTTATTGGAGGGAAACGATTTCCTCAACATCAATGCCATAGTAAAACGCTGTTTTTGGATATAAATATGAACTTGATAGAACTAAAAATGCATGCATTGTCTAACATAATGTCCTAGGAGTGTCATCTGATGGAGATTGTAAAAGGTTAGTGCATCATTTTAGCTGGTTTTATGGTTTTGGTGACCCTGTCTTTGACTTGACAAAACATTACACACAACTCTTGTAAATGTACTGTCCTAACATACTCTAAATTTATGCTTTCGCCGTAAAACCTTTTTGAAATCGTAAAACGTGGTTAGATTAAGGAGATGTTTATCTTTCAAATGGTGTAAAATAGTTGTATTTTTGAAAAATTTGAATTTTGACATTTATTTGGATTCAAATTTGCCGCTCTTGAAATGCACCTGCTGTTGATGGAGTGCACCACGGGTGGCACGCTAGCGTCCCACCTAGCCCATAGAGGTTAAGAAGCCTTTTGTACCTAGACTTGGCGTTCTGGTACTGCTTGCCGTGCGGTAGAAGAGAGAACAATCTATGACTAAGGTGGCGGGGGTCTTTGACAATCTTTAGGGCCTTTCTATGACACAGTCTGGTATAGAGGTCAGACAAAGGAGATGATTTTGGACTATGGGAAAAGGAGGACCGGTCTCCTTTTCCCGTTGTCCACAATCATCTCCTTTGTCTTGATCATATTGAGGGATAGGTTGTTATCCTGGCATCACACGGCCAGGTCTCTGACTTCCTCTTTATAGGCTGTCTCATCGTTATCGGTGATCAGGCCTTTTACTGTTGTGTTGTCACAAATTTAATGCAGATTGATTGCTTCAAGTTCCTTGTTGTCCACATTACCAACAAACTATCATGGTCCAAACACACCAAGAAGAGGGAACGACAAAACCTATTCCCCCTCAGGAGACTGAAAAGATTTGGCATGGGTCTTCAGATCCTCAAAAAGTTCTAAGGGTAGTGCGTACGGCCCAGTACATCACTGGGGCCATGCTTCCTGCCATCCAGGACCTCTATACCAGGCGGTGTCATGGGTGAACAGGGAGTACAGGAGGGGACTGAGCACACACCCCTGAGGGGCCCCATGTTGACGATCAGTGTGGCAGATGTGTTGTTACCTACACTCACCACCTGGGGGTGGCCCGTCAGGAAGTCCAGGATCCAGTTGTAGAGGGATGTGTTTAGTCCCAGGGTCCTTAGCTTGGTGATGAGCTTTGAGGGCACTATGGTGTTGAACGCTGAGCTGTAGTCAATGAATAGCATTCTCACGTATGTGTTCCTTTTGTCCAGGTGGGAAAGGGCAGTGTGGAGTGCAATAGAGACTGTATCATATCATTTGTGGATCTGTTGGGGCGATATGCAAATTGTAGTGGGTCTAGGGTTTCTGGGATAATGGTGTTTTTGTGAGCCATTACCAGCATTTTAAAGTACTTCATGGCTACAGACGTGAGTGCTACAGGTCGGTCATCATTTAGGCTGGTTACCTTAGTGTTCTTGGGCACAGGGACTATGGTGGTCTGCTTGAAACATGTTGGTATTACAGCCTGTGTGAAGACACTTGCCAGTTGGTCAGCGCATGCTCAGAGTACGCGTCCTGGTTATTCCATCTGGCCCCTCGGCCTTGTGAATGTTGACCTGTTTAAAGGTCTTACTCACATCAGCTGCAGTCGTCCCTCTCTTCCCCAGCACAGTCATCCCTTTTTTCTCCAGTACAGTACTGATAAAATAGGAAGGAATAACAAGGATGTGTTGTTTATTACTGTATCACTAGAGTGGTTCACCCGAAAACCTAACTGCCTCTCTCCCTCCTTATCTCTGTTTTCTCACTCTCGCTCTCCTTCCCTCTTTGTCCCCCACTGACCATTCCCCTCTCCATCTGCTTCTATCCCTCCCTCCCTCCCTCCCTCTCTTCCCCACTCATAGGACATATTTGAGCTCTGTACGTCTCCATTAGAGACCAGAGGAGTGACTGGAATGGTATCAAACATATGAAAACCATGTTTGATGTGTTTGCTAGCACTCCATTCATTTTGTTCTGTTCCAGGCATTACTATGAGCATGTCCTCTGATTTAAAGTCCCACCTGATCCCTATGGTCTCCATGTGTATTTGATTGGGATCTGGATTCTAAGAAGTGACTGATGTGGTGTTCAGAGTTCCTGTGGCTTGTTCAGTGGGTTAGGGAGGCTGACAGGAACAGAAAGAGAGGGGAGGACTGGAGGGAGGAGGAGTGGGATGAGGAGTGAGAGGAAGAGGAGGAGTTATTGTGTGCCAATTTATGGTATGGTTAGAAGTGTCGATTAGGGAGTCACCCCGCTGGGAGTGTGAGTGAGTGTGTTTGTGTGTCTGCAGTGGGTCAGAATGTTGGCCTTGCAGACTGGGCTCTGAAAACACACACTCATGCTCCAGCTGCTCCCACTAACAGATGTACTGTAGTAGTAGTGAAAGACTGGGATAGTGCAGTAGTACGGTGGAATCAGGCAAAAAAAAATCTATTTCCTGGTTGAGGGTGGATTTGTTTGGTGTATCTAATATGGTATGCATGTAATCATAAGGGCAGAGGATATTCAGCAACCCTTGGAGGACAGTGGAAGTTTAACCTCTATGGGCTAGGTGGGACGCTAGCGTCCCCCCCGTGGTGCACTCCATCAACAGCAGGTGCATTTCAAGAGCGGCAAATTTGAATCCAAATAAATGTCAAAATTCAAATTTTTCAAACATACAACTATTTTACACCCTTTGAAAGATAAACATCTCCTTAATCTAACCACGTTTTACGATTTCAAAAAGGTTTTACGGCGAAAGCATAAATTTAGAGTATGTTAGGACAGTACATTTACAAGAGTTGTGTGTAATGTTTTGTCAATTCAAAGACAGGGTCACCAAAACCATAAAACCAGCTAAAATGATGCACTAACCTTTTACAATCTCCATCAGATGACACTCCTAGGACATTATGTTAGACATTGCATGCATTTTTAGTTCTATCAAGTTCATATTTATATCCAAAAACAGCGTTTTACTATGGCATTGATGTTGAGGAAATCGTTTCCCTCCAATAACCGGCAGTCAAGTCAACACCACAAATTAAATAATTAAAATTAGAAAACATTGGTAAAATATTATATTGTCATTTAAAGAATTATAGATTTACATCTCTTGAACGCAATCAACTTGCCAGATTTAAAAATAACCTTACTGGGAAATCACACTTTGCAATAATCTGAGCACTGCGCCCAGAAAAATACGCGTTGCGATACAGACTAGACGTCATGTTGGGGAGATCTAAAATCGAAAATACTATGTAAATAATCCATTACCTTTGATTCTCTTCATCAGATTTCACTTCCAGGTATCACAGGTCCATAACGAATGTAGTTTTGTTCAAAAAAGCTCATCATTTATGTCCAAAAATCTCCGTCTTGTTAGCACATGATCTAAGCCAGCCGGACTTCTCGTCATGAACGAGGGGAAAAAATATATTTACGTTCGTTCAAACATGTCAAACGTTGTATAGCATAAATCATTAGGGCCTTTTTTAACCAGAACATGAATAATATTCAAGGTGGACGAATGCATACTCTTTTATAACGTATTGGAACGAGGGTACCCAACATGAACTCGCGCGCCAGGTGTCTAATGGGCCATCATCGTTCCATGGCTCTTGTTCGGTCAGATCTCCCTCCAGAAGACTCAAAACACTTTGTAAAGGCTGGTGACATCTAGTGGAAGCAATAGGAAGTGCCAAAATATTCCTCAGCCCCTGTGTTTTTCAATGGGATAGGTTTAAAGGTAATACAACACATCAGGTATCCACTTCCTGTCAGAAAATGTCTCAGGGTTTTGCCTGCCAAATGAGTTCTGTTATACTCACAGACACCATTCAAACAGTTTTAGAAACTTTAGAGTGTTTTCTATCCATATATAATAAGTATATGCATATTCTAGTTACTGGGTAGGATTAGTAACCAGATTAAATCGGGTACATTTTTTTTATCCAGCCGTGCAAATACTGCCCCCTAGCCCTAACAGGTTAAGTGCTTCTTTATTTTGAAGGCTAAGGGCCAAAATGTGTTGCTTTTAACAATAAAGAAGCACTTTTATCAATGTCCACTGTCCTCCAAGAGTTTCTGAATTTCCTTTTCACTTCAGTTTGCTCCTCAATTCATTCACCTTGGACAGTGAGGTAGCGACAGTGTTCCTTTCCCTATACATGAAGTCATACACATATAATTGTTTTATATAGGCTGGTACCATTGCCTTTAGTTTCACATCTCAAAGCACATGTACATGCATGTGTGCTGGCTGCTGGGTCAACAGTGCCTTCAGAAAGTATTCATGTTTTTGTTTTACAGCCTGAATTTAAACTATATATTTGTTTCAACCATCTACACACAATACCCCATAATGACAAAGTGAAAACATGTTTTTAAAATTACATATTGTTGTTGGGGTACGCCCACAACCTTTCCAACAAAAAAAAACGTATTTTTAACATACCTAGTTAAAATTAATTGGAAGGAAAACTATTTCACTCGTATTGTAAGTCATTACAGGTCACATTTCACAGAAATCTGGAAACACTGGACAGTTACTTTAAGTTTACAAAATTAAAATTGGTTCTGCAATGTTGAAATCAAATAACAAGGTGTGATATATGTATGTATTATGTGAAGGCAGATGCTACTCTTCCTTGGGTTCCAAACACATTAAGGCACATCACACAAAAAAACATACTATGTTTTTAAATAAACAGTACTTCACATAACATCATTACACCACTATATTTCTACAACACTAAATGTATAATACCACCATACAACAATATTAAAGTGTATGTGTGTGTAGAGTGCGTGTGCTAGCATGTGTGTGAATATGCACGTGTGTGTGCCTGTGTGTGTGGGTATCTTCACAGTTGTCACGATTCCCACCGACGGTGGCGCCCCCTCCTGCTCGGGTGGCGCTCGGCGGTCGTCGTCACCGGCCTATTAGCTGCCACCGATTCCCTTTTGCTTTTCCCTTTTTTTATTTTGTGACACCTGTGGTCAATTAGCCATTAGAGGGGCTATTTAGTTTAGCTGGCCCGCTCCTGTTCGTGCGGGATTAATGATTGTTTCTTGTGTGACGGCTTGTGTTCATGTCGACGTTGTTGTACGCCGCATGTATTTTCTCCCCTGTGTGTGGGAACATTTGTTTTTTGTGAGTGTATATTAAAAACACCACTACCCTGTGTTCGCTGCTTCCTGCGCCTCATTCCTCCTCCACAATTACCAAGCCTTAACAGAATCCCGCACCACGATAGAAGGCATGGAATCAGCGGGAGCAGCGGCCACTCCTCTGCCCTCGATGGAGGAACGCGTACTCCACCACACGACAGTCCTCCATCGCATCGGATCGGCAATGGACCAGATGATGGAGAGGATGGACAGATGGGAGAGAAGTGGTATCCTCTCTCCACCTCCCCCGATACAGCCATCTTCGCCTCCCATGACGTCTGGCTCTGGCGCGCTTCGTCTGGCGCTCCCGAGGGAGTACGATGGGGCGGCGGCTGGGTGCCAGGGGTTTTTGCTCCAGCTTGAGCTGTACCTGGCCACCGTCAGACCTGCTCCCACGGGGGAGGAGAGCGTGAGTGCCCTCGTTTCCTGCCTGACGGGCAGAGCTCTGGAGTGGGCTAATGCGGTCTGGAACGGTCCAGACTCGGCGAGGGACCACTACCCGGAGTTCACCCGCCGCTTTCGGGCCGTGTTCGACCACCCTCCGGAAGGAAGAGCGGCGGGTGAACGGCTGTTCCACCTCAGGCAGGAGACGAGGAGTGCCCAGGACTTCGCGCTGGACTTCAGGACCTTGGCTGCTGGGGCGGGGTGGAACGACAGGGCCCTCATAGACCACTACCGCTGCAGTCTCCGGGCGGACGTCCGCAGGGAGCTGGCCTGTCGGGACACAGCTCTGTCCCTGGATGAACTGATAGATATGTCCATACGACTGGACAACTTGCTGGCTGCCCGCGGGCGTTCGGAGAGGGTTCTGCCCGTTCCACCCCCGTGCACCCCCGCCCCTACCCCTATGGAGGTAGGGGGGGCCGTGCCAAGGGGCACCGGAGGAGGTGGCTCCTCCTGCACCAGCTGTGGTCGGAGAGGACACACGGCCGACCGGTGCCGGAGGAGCCAGTCTGGGAGTCGAGATGGTAGGCAGAACACTTCTCGGTTACCTCAGGTGAGTCAGCACCAGATTCACCCAGAACCCCCTGTTGGTCATGTGTTTTTACCTGTTTTGTTTACTACATTTTTTCCCTCTTCCCAGCATAGGGCGCTAGTCGATTCAGGCGCAGCTGGGAATTTTATGGACCGTGGACTTGCCATTAAGCTGGGCATTCCGCGGGTGCCGATAGATTCTCCTTTCCCCGTGCACTCCCTAGATAGCCGACCATTAGGGTCAGGGCTAGTCAGGGAGTCTACGGTGCCACTGGACATGGTAACGCTGGGGAATCATAAGGAACGCATTCGTAGCTAGGTGGTTGATACTTAAAGTCCCCAGGACGTTCACAATATTAATCAAGACTGCCTTCTCTTCTTGTGCACCAGAGGCATTGAATAGTCTACAATCCATGCTTCATCTAGATATGTTAGTGCCACTGAATGAATTTAAAATATTGATGGTAGACTCTGTTACAGAGGAGTGTAGATGCTTTTTTTAGGCTGAATCATGTTGTTGTATTGTGTTGTTGTATGTTTTAATTCTGTAATATATTGATTGTTGCTGCCTTCTTGGCCAGGTCTCCCTTGAAAAGAAGACTCTGGGTCTCAATGGGCTTTTCCTGGAGAAAATGTTTAAAAAAAAACACGCAAAAAACACTTTGATCTACTGGTCGAAAGCCATCAGGTCAATTAGTCTGAACACACACACACACACACACACACACACACACAAAATTATACAACGAGTGAGTCTAGTCCTGGATGCTGATAGGTTAAAACCGCATTCCAGCCGGTGTCTATTCCACAAGTTACCATCAGCTAAAGCTATTACGTTGAAATGCCTATTTACTCTGTTCCATCTCACTGCGCAATCCACTTTCTCATCAACCCAGCTATGCAAATTATAAACTTCATCTCCACTATAAAAAACATCTAGACATTATCTCTCGTTTATTTTAGATTAGCATTTGGTTTTTCAAATAAACAAGCCCAGATAAACAGTTTGAGTAAAGTAGTCTTCTGAAAACCTGTCATGGACGTCGTAAGGATTGGACCAAGGCGCAGCGGGTAAAGTGCTCATGTTCTTCATTTATTTAAAGATAACACTTGAACAAAATAAACAAAACGACGAAACAGTTCCGTAAGGCAACACAGGCTATACAGGAAAACAACCACCCACAAAACCCAAAGGAAAACAGGCTGCCTAAGTATGGCTTCCAATCAGAGCCAACGAAAAACACCTGCCTCTGATTGGAAACCATACTCGGCCAAACATGGAAAATGAAACATAGAAATAGAAAACTAGAACCAAAATCCCCTAGAACCAAAACCCCCAAAACCCCCAAAACAAACCCCCCCTGCCATTCTACTATGGCAAAAGACCCTTTTTACTGGTCAGGACGTGACAAAACCTAACACTTGGATAGAATGTAATAGTTTCAGTGGAACTATGTAACGCCCTGGCCATAGAGAGGGGTTTTTGTTCTTTATTTTGGTTAGGCCAGGGTGTTACATTAGGTGGGCGTTCTATGTTCCTTTTTCTATGTTTTTGTATTTCTTTGTTTTGGGCCGTGTGTGGCTCCCAATCAGGCACAGCTGAAGGTCGTTGTTGCTGATTGGGAGTCACACATAAGGAGCATGTTTTTCCTTTGGGTTTGGTGGGTAATTGTTTCTGTTGTGTGGTTTGCAACAACAGAACTGTTGGCGTTCGTTTGTGTCTTATGTTCAAGTGTTTTGTATTATTAAAATTCAATATGAACACTCACCACGCTGCATCTTGGTCCCCTCTCTCCCAACGGCCGTTACAGAATTACCCACCAAAAACGGACAAAGCAGCGGAGGAAGGAGCAGCGCAAGGAGAAGAACCAGGAGAGGAGCTATCTGGAATCGTGGACTTGGGAGGAAATCCTGGACAGTAGAGGACCATGGGCTCAAGCTGGGGATTATCGCCGCCCGCCGTGGGAGATCGAGGCGGCAAGAGCTGAGAGGCGCTGGTATGAGGAAAGGGAGCGCAGCAGACACGAGAGGCAGCCCCCCAATTTTTTTTGGGGGGGAGCACACGGGGAGATTGATGGAGTCAGGCGGTAGACCTGAGCCAACTCCCCGTGCTTACCGGAAGCAGCGTGGTACTGGTAAGACACCGTGTTATGCTGTGGAGTGCACGGTGTCCCCAGTGCGCGTTCAAAGCCCGGTGCGCTACATACCAGCCCCCCGCAAGTGCCATGCGAGGGCAGGCATCGAGCCAGGACAGGTTGTGCCAGCTCAGCGCGTCTGGTCTCCAGTGCGCCTTTTCGGACCAGGGTATCCTGCACCGGCTCTGCGCACTGTGTCTCCAGGGCGCTGGGTTGGTCCAGTTCGCCCAATGCCTGCTCTCCGCTCGTGCCGGGCCAAAGTGGGCATTCAGCCTGGAGTGTGGGTAAAGAGCGTCCGTACCAGAACTCCAGTGCTCCCCCACAGCCCGGTTTATCCTGTGCCTCCTCCTCGGACCAGGCCTCCAGTGGGTCTCCTCATCCTGGTTAAGCCTGTGCCTCCTCCACGGACCAGGCCTCCAGTGGGTCTCCCCATCCTGGTCTCTCCTGTGCCGCTTCCACGGACCAGGCCTCCAGTGGGTCTCCCCATCCTGGTCAGTCCTGTGCCTGCTCCACGGACCAGGCCTCCAGTGGGTCTCCCCATCCTGGTCTCTCCTGTGTCGCCTCCTTGGACTAGGCCTCCAGTGGGTCTCGCCAGTCCAGAGCCGCCAGAGCCGCCCGCCAGTCCGGAGCCGCCAGAGCCGCCCGCCTGTCCGGAGCCACCAGAGCCGCCCACCTGTCCGGAACCGCCAGAGCCGCCCGCCTGTCTGGAGCCGCCAGAGCCGCCCGCCTGTCCGGAGCCGCCCACCTGTCCGGAGCCGCCCGCCAGCCCGGTGAGTCCTGTGCCTGCGCCTAGGGCCAGGTCTCTTATATGTCTCCTCAGCCTGGTGAATCCTGGGTCAGCGCCGCCGGAGCCGCCAGGGACGCCCGCCAGCTGGGCGCAGCCATCGCCGCCTGCCAGCCGGGCGCATTCATCGCCGCCCGCCAGCCGGGCGCAGTCAGGGTCGCCCACCAGACCTTCGGCGCGGCCAGGTGCGCCACCTAAGAGGGCGACGCCGAGGGTGGAGCAGAGGCCACGTCCCGCACCTGAGCCGCCGCCGTAAGAAGGCCCACCCGGACCCTCCCCTTCGGGTCTTGCGGTCGGAGTCCGCACCTTGGGGTGGGGGGGGGGGGTTACTGTAACGCCCTGGCCATAGAGAGGGGTTTTTGTTCTTTATTTTGGTTAGGCCAGGGTGTTACATTGGGTGGGCGTTCAATTTTCCTTTTTCTATGTTTTTGTATTTCTTTGTTTTTGGCCGTGTGTGGCTCCCAATCAGGCACCGCTGAAGGTCGTTGTTGCTGATTGGGAGTCACACATAAGGAGCATGTTTTTCCTTTGGGTTTGGTGGGTAATTGTTTCTGTTGTGTGGTTTGCACCGACAGAACTGTTGGCGTTCGTTTGTCTTATGTTCAAGTGTTTTGTATTATTAAAATTCAATATGAACACTCACCACGCTGCATCTTGGTCCCCTCTTTCAGATGACCGTTACAAACTATTACACAAATGTTAATGACAAAGACACACCAGAATGGCTTTCGAATAGGTGTTGAGTAGGTTGTGTAGATCTGTTGGGAAAAAATCTAATGCAGTTCCATTTTAAGGCAGCAAGATGTGAAGACGGTGCAATAGGTGTGTAGACTTTCACTAGCGATTGTATACATTACCACACATCTTCATATGGTTCTGTATCAGCGTATTTCATTTGTGAATTGTTCCTTATTTCTTCTGTGGATTGTTCCTTATTTCTTTTTTTGTGGATTGTTCCTTGCATCATATTTGCAGAAGCTGTGCCTGCAAATGGCACTGTGCCAGAGGAGGGATGGGAGAGGGAAGGAGGAAAGGAGGGAGGTAGAGGGATAGGAAGAGAGAGATTGCATCTGTAAAGAGCTTAGCACCTTAGCTCCCATTTCTCTAGGCTAGTCATTAGTTGCACCTCTGTGTGTGTGTGTGTGTGTGTGTGTGTGTGTGTGTGTGTGTGTGTGTGTGTGTGTGTGTGTGTGTGTGTGTGTGTGTGTTGTTTGGAGGTTTATTTATGCGTAGTGACAGTCAGATCTCAGGGCTTTAGCATCTTAAAGCTCAGTGGCATTACTGCACATGTGGCTCCCACTAATCTTGTGTTCCTAGGAGAGTACAAAAGCTCAGCTCAGAGAACATGTTCACCCTCCCAGTCCCCACTAGCCTGGGTTGTATGCATTAGTGCACACCGTAGCAAAACCTGTTGTGAAGGAAAACTAAAACAAGCATATTCTATATTGGATAAATGCAGGTAGGCCCCTCCCAGTTTTGACCCGTTTGGTTCCTAGTCAATACGGCCCTGGTGGAACCAGCCTGACGTTGCAATGGACCCCAATCTGTTTCACTTTAACAAACTGGTGAGTGTAGCAATATATAATGTTATCCTTGTACTAAAAATGCATAGTCTTTTCTTACTAGCACTGACTTTGCTGATAGCAGCTTTATTGAGGAAAATTGTACTTACTATAGCTAGGTTTCCATCCAATTGGCGACACATTTTCATGCGAATATTCCAAAATCTGCATTAAAAAAATTCGCATTTTCCCACCGGAGATGTGACTTGTTGTAGATAAAAAGCTGTGCGTGATGATGTAGTGTACATAAAAATAACTTTTGCTGTTAAATTCTCACATACCGAATACAAGTTAAATGGGTTTCCATTGCATTGCGTTACATAGCGAATGTGCTTACTCTGGCATTGGCACATCCGCTCGCAGATATAGTGCAGGTATAGCCAACATGATGCGATAATTATGGACAAAAGAGAGATCATTTGTATTTATCAAACGGTAGCCAAGCATCGATCATTATGTCACCAAAATAAGACCCTCGATATTTATTGAAAAGGAGCATCAAGACTCGCCACCGTGCACTAACTCCACCCTGTAAAGTTCATCGTAACTTATTTCACTTGTAGCCTAATAAACTGCATGCTTTCCCGAGTCGTTGTGGTAGGACCACATAGCATACTGTATCATCCCGTTACTCAAAGTTGACTTTGATATGATGGTTATTATATCAATATTTGTGCACCTAAGCGATTCCACTGCCATTTCTTGCATAATTAATTTTACAGACACAAAAACATCACACCATGTTGAACGAACAAATTATATGTCTGCATGTATATAATTAAACTGAAACTTCCTGTTTCCATCACAGCTGTTGTGATGTTTTTTTAAGACTTTACACGCTTAAAAACTGTGGATGGAAACGTGGTTTATAACTGTAATATGTGATTGCCTTACCTACACTCTCCTTCATACGTATATGGAAAGTGAAGCTAAAATGTTTCATTTGGCTCTATACTCCACCAGTATATGTATCTTGTACCCCGATTTCAGGAAGTCATAAGTATTTGGACCAATTCAATTATAGTGTATCAAAGTTGTCAAAAGATTATTGTTTGGTCCCATATTCCTTGCACGCAATGACTACATCAAGATTGTGAGTTTATAGAGTCACAAATCTATCTTAGAGCTCCCAAAACGCTAGGGTCCACCCTGCACATATTCAACTTATTAGCCTTGTTACAGGCTTTGGTTTTTCCATTTATGTTTTGAGGTTGGACTTTAGTACGTACGGCACGTTAGCACGTAGGGTGCACCGATTGGTGTAACCTAATTAGTCAGTATGTGTTACACCTGTGCTGGCCCAGGTACTAATTATGAGTGGATGTCCCAGTGCTTCAGTTGTCTTGAGAGATGTGGAGGGTCAACATCTTTAGTTGGCTCCCCCTATTTTGATTTCCAGACAAACAATCCTTTATCTGATCTTACCTGTTTTCGTTTTGCTCCACATTTTGGTTTGCTTCCAGTCTTTAAGTTTGGTGTGTGTTTTTCTTATGTTTGCCTCTTTTTGGGTAAATTTAGTGGCGCTCATGGTGGGTGTCTTTTAGGTTCCAGTTGTTGTTGCTCGTCAACTTTCAGAGTACACCCCATGAGTGTTTTTCAGTAACCCTCCCATAACCCCACCTGTTCCATTTTGGTTGTTGGTCAATGACTCTTTGTTAGTCCCCCCTTCTGTTTGAGGGGCATTGTTGGTTTTCTTCCTGGGGAACATAAGAAAGTTTCTGTTCATAAGTCTGTTAATACTTTAATTGACACCCAGCGTCATAACACATTATGACACGGTCATGACCATGTCATAACCATGTCATAATATTACATTTACATTTTACATTTACGCCATTTAGCAGACGCTCTTATCCAGAGCAACTTACAAATTGGTGCATTCACCTTATGATATCCAGTGGAACAACCACTTTACAATAGCACATCTATATATTATTTTTTTATTTATATTTTTTTTTTTTGGGGGGGGGGGGGGGGTTAGAAGGATTACTTAATCCTATCCCAGGTATTCCTTAAAGAGGTGGGGTTTCCGGAAGGTGGTGATTGACTCCGCTGTCCTGTCGTCGTGAGGGAGCTTGTTCCACCATTGGGGTGCCAGAGAAGCGAACAGTTTTGACTGGGCTGAGCGGGAACTGTGCTTCTGCAGAGGTAGGGGGGCCAGCAGGCCAGAGGTGGATGAACGCAGTGCCCTTGTTTGGGTGTAGGGACTGACAGCGGTTATGATAATATGTCATAACCGCTGACGTAACGTGTCATAACCTGTCATAATATGGTCATAACACTGTCATGACCCATGATTACACCTGTTGTGACATATATTGTGTTATTTTATGGCTGGTTATGACACATAAATAGAGTGTCAAACCAACAATATATTTTTTCCTGCCAAGACGTTTCCTTTCGTTTGGAAGTTGGAATGAACTCCTTACCGTCATGTTTATTTCCTACCATTTTTAAGTAACTTGCAGAAAATACACTCGACATTGTCATGAAGCATTAAAACCTGTTAGGGCTAGGGGGCAGTATTTACACCGCCGGATAAAAAACGTACCCGATTTAATCTGGTTATCACTCCTACCCAGTAACTAGAATATGCATATACTTATTACATATGGATAGAAAACACCCTAAAGTTTCTAAAACTGTTTGAATGGTGTCTGTGAGTGTAACAGAACTCATTTGGCAGGCAAAAATGTGAGAAGGTTTCATTCAGGAAGTGGCCTGTCTGACAAGGTGTCGTTCTTCTTGTCTCTGTTTATTGAAGATTGAGGATCTTAGCTGTCCCGTGACACTTCCTACGGCTGCCATAGGGTCTCAGAAGGCGGTAAAAAACTGAATCGTGGCTTTGCAGGCTCTGGCTGAAACAAAGTAGCGCGTTTGGGTAGTGGCTGGTTACAGTACTGTGAGACTCAGGCTCGTGCCCGCGTCGACCGAAAGCTTTGTTTACTTTCCTCTGTTTAGCTAAAAGGAGATTCCCGGTCGGAATATTATCGCTTTTTTACGAGAAAAATGGCATAAAAATGGATTTTAAACAGCGGTTGACATGCTTCGAAGTACGGTAATGGAATATTTAGATTTTTTTTGTCACGAATTGCACCATGCGCACGACCCTGATTTACCATTTCAGATAGTGTCTGGGACGCACGAACAAAACGCCGCTATTCGGATATAACTATGGATTATTTTGGACCAAACCAACATTTGTTATTGAAGTAGCAGTCCTGGGAGTGCATTCTGACGAAGACAACAAAAGGTAATCAAACTTTTATAATAGTAAATATGATTATGGTGAGTGCTAAACTTGCCGGGTGTCTAAATAGCTAGCCCGTGATGCCTGGGCTATGTACTTAGAATATTGCAAAATGTGCTTTCACCAAAAAGCTATTTTAAAATCGGACATATCGAGTGCATAGAGGAGGTCTGTATCTATAATTCTTAAAATAATTGTTATGCTTTTTGTGAACGTTTATCGTGAGTAATTTAGTAAAATGTTAGCGAATTCCCCGGAAGTATGCTAGTTCTGAACGTCACATGCTAATGTAAAAAGCTGGTTTTTGATATAAATATGAACTTGATTGAACAAAACATGCATGTATTGTATAACATAATGTCCTAGGATTGTCATCTGATGAAGATCATCAAAGGTTAGTGCTGCATTTAGCTGTCTTCTGGGTTTTTGTGACATTATATGCTAGCTTGAAAAATGGGTGTCTGATTATTTCTGGCTTGGTACTCTGCTGACATAATCTAATGTTTTGCTTTCGTTGTAAAGCCTTTTTGAAATCGGACAGTGTGGTTAGATTAACGAGAGTCTTGTCTTTAAATAGCTGTAAAATAGTCATATGTTTGAGAAATTGAAGTAATAGCATTTCAAAGGTTTTGAAAATCGCGCCACAGGCTTCAACTGGCTGTTACGTAGGTGGGACGAATTCGTCCCGCCTAGCCCAGAGAGGTTTTAAGACCATCCTGTGTCACTTTACTTGGACTAAGATAATACACTTTATGACACTGACAAGAAGCATTATCACCATCATAATCATATAAGATAGGCATATCAAGTACATACCCTTATGTCAGTTATCAGTCAAAAAGAGGGTGCCTTGTCCTGCTTCTGAAATCTGCTCCTGCATTCATTCCAGTCATCAGCAACAGAGCATTGGGGTAGGTGCATGTCTGACATCAATGTGTGTGTAATTACAATGATGATTTAATATAGTACATTTCTGAAAATGTTATATAACATAAACAAGTAGGCTATGGTGTAATGGAATGTTTTGCCTTATATGGTAGGTTTTGTGGGTTTTGACATTCTAATGTTGGTGTCATGACCCACCATAAAATATCTACCGTGGTAGGGTTTGTTGGTTTTGACCCTCTAAATGTAGGTGTTACAACCAACCATAAAATAACACAATATTTGTCAACAGGTCTAAATATTTGTCATGACAGTGTTATGACATATTATGACATGGTTATGACTGTGTCATAATGTGTTATGGCACTGGATGTCAAGTAAAGTGTTACCGAAACTTGTTTGCCGTTTCTGTCTTCACTGGTAATCAGAATGTGTTGTTAGGTGTCAAGTTATATGGCTACAATTTGATTGTTTGAAGTGTAATTTTAGGATTGTTTTTTTAAGACCCTAAAAAGCTATTGTTTACCTTTTTGTCTAAATAAATAATGTCTAAATAAATGTCTAAATAAATGTCTAAATAAATGTCTAAATAATAATACAAATAAATGTCTAAATAAATAATTCATATTTGTTCAGCCCACGGACCACGACAGATTATAGTTTGTCCACTAAACCCAAAAGTTTGAGCACTCCAGTTTAAGATGAATGCATTTACTGTAAATCGATCTGGATAAGAGCGTCTGCTAAATGACCAAAATCTAAGCAATCAGGATGTTTTTTCCCACCCCTCAACTCTGTTGATTGCATCACTAAGCATCATCACATAGTCTACCCAGATATTGTCATCATGTTTCACATTGATCTTTCTCAACGTCACAATCTTTCTCAACGTCCATGTATAGCCACTTACTGAGTGGCCAATCTGTTCATACAATAACCGGGGCCACGTCCCGTTTTTGCATCGTTTTCCTTATGGGCCCTTGTCAAGTCAAAACTACTGCACTCTGTAGCGAAAAGGGGTGCCATTTGTGGCTCAGCAGAGCTACAACAGCAGATTTATTTTGTGCTGAAATGGTCCATTGGTTGTTTTTTATAGTCTTCTGAGATTTAGTCATGGTGTCAGATGCCAAACCTTTGAAGTTGAAGAGATCAAAAGAGCCGTAGTAAATTGTTAAAAGCTATTAGAGGGAGAGGCTAATGGTTTTGTAAGGTTTTAAGAATATGCTAAAGTGTGGAAAGGTCAGGGGTTATGTCCTGATTGTGTTGTTGGTACTGTAGGCAGAATGATGAGGAGAGGAACCCTTACCCTAGAGCGTTAGATCGTATGCCCTGCTATTCATGTCTGTATTAAACACACGTGTTAATTGTGTCCTGATTTTCTTCCCAACAGCCAAATTGAAAGAAGAACACGTTACTCTGCAGCAGATAAAAATAACACCCCTTGACAGGACTCCAGACTAACATTTCCCCCCGGTGACACTGGTACCACTAAGTTCTTCAGTTGGTGGAACAAGCCCATGATTTGGTCGGACCAATTTGTTTCTGCAGCATCACGCAATAGAAAACATTTGGTATCACTTTATAAAGTAATTCACAGTGCTTTAGTCTGTGTAATAGACAACTGAGATGGTAGGATATTCAAGAGAGATGTTGTTGTTTCATCTAACATGTCCAAGCAGGACTGCATGATTCAAGATATGTTCATGTGCAACCTTATCCAGTGTTTGTCATGACGGAACAGACAACGTTAACTTTGATTTTATACAAGTAAAGACCCCCAAAAATCTAACTTGTTACATGAAATATGCACAGGCTCCATGACGGGGGAAAAAAGCATATGGTTCTTGAACCCTTAAAGAGATTGTCAGCAGATGTGGTTTTCCTGCAAGAGTTACATTTCAAAAGAGGAGAAAGTGAATATTTAAAGAGGAGCTGGGTTGGAGAGGCATATGCTGCCACCTACTGTAATAACAGCAGAGGTGTAGGCATCCTGATAAATAACAATACACCCTTTTCCCTTATATCCCAGCACACAAACCAGGAAGGACGTTTTGAAGTGTTGAATTGTACCTTACATGGTGAAAAATGCTCATTGATTTCATTGTGCATCCCACTAAGGGTAAATCTGTTGTTTTTAGATAGAATTCAAGCTATATTAGATCAAATCCCTACAGGAACTATTATTTTAGCAGGCGACCTAAATCATACATTCGATAAGGTTGAGAGACATATCAATAAAAAAGTTAAATTCAAGGAACCACGAAAGAGGCTGAAAAATGTAATATCTACAAATAATTTACAGGACAAGTGGAGATTACTATTCCCAACGACAAAAGACTATTCCTTTTCTTTCTCAAAGTATTAAATTAAAACTATTTTTTTATCCAAACTTCTTCCATTTAAGAATGATGGAGGCCACTGTGTTCTTGGGGACCTTCAATGCTTCAGAAATGATTTGGTACACTTCCCTAGATCAGTGCCTCGACACAATCCTGTCTCGGAGCTCTACAGACAATTCCTTTGACCTCATGGCTTGGTTGTTGCTCTGACATGCACTGTCAACTGTGGGACCTTATATAGACAGGTGTGTGCCTTTCCAAATCATGTCCAATCAATTGAATTTACCACAGGTGGACTCCAATCAAGTTGTAGAAACATCTCAAGGATGATCAATAGAAACAGGATGCACTTGAACTCATTTTCGAGTCTCATAGCAAAGGGTCTAAATACTTATGTCAATAGGTTATATCGGTTTTTATTTTTTATAAATTAACAAACATTTCTGAAAACATTTTTTTGCTTTGTCATTATGGGGTATTGTGTGTAGATTGATGAGGAAAAAATGAAATGTAATCCATTTTAGAATAAGGTTGTGACATAACAAAATGTGGAAAAAGTCAATGGGTCTGAATACTTTCTGAATGCACTGTATATATCTGTCTTTCTCCCTCTCATTTGTCTTTTATGAGAGCTCAGCTGTAACTGACAGGTTGACTTGATCTTCTGCTGTCACCATGGCGCTCTGCCAGAACCTTCTATAGGAACCTGCCATCTTCTAGCCTTCTCCCTCTCTCACTCTCTTTCACTCTGTGTTCTTTGTATGTCCTTCCCTTTCAAATACAGATGCCTGTATAAGAACTGAATTGGATAAGGATAAGCCATTTAGCCTCTTTTGGTCTCTGTATGTCATACAATAACCTAACTTTCACTGGTCTGTTCTGAAAGCTCTGAAGATATTATGCCATATACTGAATTTGCTCACTGTGACAGGAGTTGCACCTTCTAGTCTATGCCCATTGGTCCCTGTTGTATGTAGTGAAACAAGCCCTTGTTGTCACATTATGTTTTTCTCTTTAACCCCTTTCCTCCCTGTGTGTGCGTGTCTATCTGCAGAGCTACCCGGTGGTGATGTCCACCTACATGGGCATCATGGGAAGAGTCCTGCTGCAGACCGTTAGTTTATTCTCCTCCCTCCTGACACAGATGGCCAGACAGTACAACCAGCAGGTTAGACATCATGCTGTTACAACTAGTAGAGTGGTGGAGTGGCAGCCATGTTGGATTTACCATTATGGCCAATAACTCTAACCGTCATTTCACTCTGTTACCTTCTACAAGAAATGGTACCCCCCTTAACAGCAACCTAAAGTTATTATGGAATTACATTCTGTCCAGGTTTCTCTCTGCTTGTCCAGGTTTCTCTCTGCTTGTGTATCTGTGGTGCTAATTTGGCTCTGAGCACATCGCTAACTGGTCCCTGGTGGATCACAAGTCTGTCTGGTTTCAGTTCTCCCCTAACTCCATCTCTTCATCTGAGAATACAGTATATCCACAGTTCTCTCCCCATAGGAAAGACAAACAGCCAACTCCCTATAACAAAGTCTACATTGAAGGTTCACCTAAACTCTGTTTGGCTTCATAGGCCTAATGAGATCTAACAGTCTGTTTACCTCCTGGTCAGGAATCAATCGTCCGAACCTGTATCTCCCAATCCGTTAGCCTTTCATTTTCTACTCATATAAGCCCAGAAAGTTTGGCTGTAATGATGTTGAAAAAATTCCCAAACCAGTAAAATAACTCAAAGACTTTATCCCCTGGGGGCATGTACCACAGGAGCCACCAAGACTCTTAATTGGGGAGAACAGGCTTGTGTTAATGACTGGAGCGGAATCAGTGGAATTGTATCAAACACATGGTTTCCAAAGTTTTTGGTGCCATTCCATCCTGATATTATTATGAACCATTCTCCCCTCAGCAGCCTCCACTGGCATGTACTGTTGGAAAACTTAGACCTCAAGGAGAATATTTATGGTCAACATTTCAACTGCAAGGCCTTTTACAAGTCGAGACTGTCTTAGTTTCTCGGATAAAAAACCCACAAAGCTGAAAGTATAGGCTCCCTATAAAAATAATGCAATCTGACCCAAATGTTGACCTCACAGATTGCTTCTCTGAGTGCCTCTTGAATCTCCCTTGTGCCTAGCTGTGAGCACCAATAGCCGGGTTTGGCAAACTGATCCCCTGATCAGAGTAGGCCATCAGGTTGGAGAGAATAACAGGCCTGTGGATGTTTACACACAGGACCTCCAGCTGCTAGTAACCTGGGCTGCAGCCTGCTTTGGCCTCTGCCTCAGCCAACTCCTCTGCTGTTTCCTTGTCAAACAACAAGCTAAAACATCCAAGGAGTTTTCTCAAGTCAACAGACTGACACCCAGGCAGTGTTAGTTAACCCGCATACAGTGCATTTGGAAAGTATTCAGACCCCTTCACTTTTTCCACATTCTAAAATCGATTAAATAAATAAAAAATCCTCATCAATCTACACACAATACCCCATAATGGCAAGGTGAAAACAGATTTATAGAATTTTTTCCTAAGTATTTAGACCCTTTGTATGAGACTCGAAATTGAGCTCAGGTGCATCCTGTTTCCATTGATCATCCATGAGATGTTTCTACAACTGGATTGGAGTCCACCTGTGGTAAATTCAATTGATTGGACATGATTTGGAAGGCACACAACTGTCGATATAAGGTCCCACAGCAGTGCATGTCAGAGCAAAAACCAAGCCACGAGGTCGAAAGAATTGTCCATAGAGTTCCGAAACAGGATTATTTTGAGGCACCGATCTGGGTAAGTGTACCAAAAAATGTCTGCCGCATTGAAGGTCCCCGAGAACACAGTGGCCTCCATCAGTCTTAAAAGTAAGAAGTTTGGAACCACCAAGACTCTTCCTAGAGATAGAAATCAGGGGAGAAGGACCCGATGCTCACTCTGACAGAGCTCCAGAGTTCCTCTGTGGAGATGGGAGAACCTTCCAGAAGGACAACCATCTCTGCAGCACTCCACCAATCAGGTCTTTATGGTAGTGTGGCAAGACGGAAGCCATTCCTAAGTGAAAGGCACATGACAGCCTGCTTGGAGTTTGCCAAAAGGCACCTAAATGACTCTCAGACCATGAGAAACAAGATTCTCTCGTCTGATGAAACCAAGATTGAAGTATTTGGCCGGAATGCAAAGTGTCACGTCTGGAGGAAACCTGACACCATCCCTACGGTGAAGCATAGTGGTGGCAGCATCATGCTGTGGGGATGTTTTTCAGCAGCAGGGACTGGGAGATTAGTCAGGATCAAGGGAAAGATGAACGGAGCAAAGTACAGAGAGATCCTTGATGAAAACCTGCTCCAGGGTGCTCAGGACCTCAGACTGGAGCGAAGATTCACCTTCCAACAGATAATGACCTCTAAGCACACAGCCAAGACAATGCAGGAGGTGCTTCGGGACAAGTCTCTGAATATCCTTGAGTGGCCCAGCCAGAGCCCGGACTTGAACCCGATCTAACATCTTTGGAGAGACCAGAAAATAGCTGTGCAGCGACGCTCCCCATCAAACTTGACAGAGCTTGAGAGGACCTGCAGAGAATAATGGGAGAAACTCCCCAAATACAGGTGTGCCAAGCTTGAAGGATCACACCCAAGAAGACTCAAGGCTGTAATCGCTGCCAAAGGTGCTTCAACAAAGTACTGAGTAAAGGGTCTAAATACTTATGTAAATGTGATATTTCAGTAAATTTCAACAACAAAAAAGTAATTGTTTTAGCTTTGTCATTATGGGGTATAGTTTGTAGATTGATGAGGGAAATAAATAACGTAATCCATTTTAGAATAAGGCTGTAATGTAACAACTTTTGGAACAGGTCAAGGGGTATGAATACTTTCCGAATGCACTGTACAGTACATGTCAATACTCTTAGCATACCCCACAGACACACAGGCATACATAGGATGTCTGTCTCTCATAAGCTACTTTCTTCTGTCAGTACTGATGTGACACAACAGGATAGGTGAGAGAAATGTGCCTAGCAGCTGTTCTGCTTTCACCTGTCCACTTCCTGACTTCCATCTGTGGCACTGAAGAACAGGAGAAGGAGAGGCCACTTTAGATGACTGATATGTTCTAACCTTATCATCTCTCTCGCTCTCTCTCTCTCTCTCTCTCTCTCTGTCTCTCTCTGTCTATCTTGCGCGCTCTCTCTCTCGCGCTCTCTCTCTCGCGCTCTCTCTCTAACTCTCTCACGCTCTCTCTCTCTTCCCACTCTCTCTCTCTCCCAACTCTCTCTCCCCCTCCCTCTCTCCTTCTTCCCCTTCTCTTTCCTCCCTGTTTCCTCCTTCCTCCCCGCTGTCAGATGGGCTAGTTGTTGGGTGGTGTGATAGAGATGTGGGTGGACCACATGGACAGCATCACACATCCAGAGAGGAGGAAACTGTCTTCTCTGGCTCTGCTGGTGACTACAAAGGGAAGCAGAGCCGCGAGCTGCCCAGTGACACAAGCCTACCAGACGAGCTAAATTACTTCTATGCTCGCTTCGAGGCAAGTAACACAGTGGCATGCATGAGAGCATCAACTGTTCCAAATGACTGTGTGATCACGCTCTCTGTAGCGGATGTGAGTAAGACCTTTAAACAGGTCAACATTTACAAGGCCGCAGGGCCAGACGGATTACCAGGATGTGTACTCTGAGCATGCGCTAACCAACTGGCAAGTGTCTTCTCTGACATTTTCAACCTCTCCCTGTCTGAGCCTGTAATAACAACATGTTTCAAGCAAACAAACATAGTCCCTGTGCCCAAGAACACTAAGGTGTCATGATGTGGCCGTTTTTGGTTATAGATCATGTCTTCCCCCTCTCTCTCTCTCTCTCTCTCTCCTACAGCCAGGTTCTGTTATCTCATGTCGTAAATTCCTGGCGGAGACTCTCTCCCCCTGGCCATGCAGAAAGAGACACGGAGATAACAAAGGATTTCACATGGCGAACTCCTAAATCCCCAAAATGGGAATTTGAAACAAAATGTCCACTTGTGAGAAGGTGGGAATGGTCCGTGGACACTTAAGGGACGGTTATGACGAGGGTTTTTCATTTGGTGACCTCAGAGAGGACAGCAAACACACATAACTATATCTCTGAATGTGTACATTTATCAATTATGAAGTTTGCATCTAATTCATGTATAAAAGATGAAACTATCTGTGAAATGATGTAATGTGATGTTAAACCTTTAATCTGAGGGAATTGTATTCCCTTTAAAGTTTAACTAAGTCATTTGCCCACCCTTGTGAGCACAGACACCATCAGGCATCATAGAACCGCCTTTTGTATTGTTACGAATAAGAAACCCTTCTGAGGAAATCCTCTTTAGACCCCGCGCACCTCGGTGTTAGCTGAGGTGGCACAGGTTTGAGTACCAAGACTGAGCAAACCCACAGCGTGAGCTGTGATTGCAAATAGTTATTGAATTCCTAACCATACCATGTGGAGCATTGCCTACACAGCTGGAAATGGTTAAACTCTGAGACTATCGATCCCTACAGGATAAGAGCAAATCTTACATACTAATTACTAGTCTGCAGCTAGAAATGATGTAAACCTGAGATAAGAAGTTCGACAACCGCCGAAGCATCTATTCCATGAGAACATTTCTGAATGGTACTATGAAGTAACCATTCTAACCACGAAAGACATAGATCTTCAGAGAGAGAAAGAGATGCGGATGAACTGACTCTCCAGCAGACAAACTGACGATGCCAACAGAGATCACGACGACACCTGGGAGTAAATATATATTGATTGCAATTATTCCCGAATGAGTGAGCGTTCATGTGCAAAGGATTAGCGTTTCAATTAATATAATTAGCAACTGTGTGTGCAGTGTTCCTTTTGTCTTTCCCACTCTCGCTCAGTCCACACCCACTTCCCTTTGTCTACCAAGCCGTCATATCGGCTTAGCCCACTAGGGAATTTTTCCTATCCTGTGTTAGTAACCAATATCTACTGTTGTTTGTTTATGAATATCTGTGATTATTTAGTTAGTTAGTAAATCAATGATTTAGCCAATTGGTGTATGGATGATTCATAGTAAAGGCTGGGTTTGTGCAGATAACCAACAATTTATGACGTTTGGAATGAGACTGACGTGAGGTAAATATTAATTCATTAATAAGAAGACTAATTGATCAGATATTAAAATATCTGAAGAGTTATATTAGGAAAATTATAATTTTGTAATCTGAAGATTTTCCTTGGTGCCCCGACTTCCTAGTTAATTACATTTACATGATTAGTTTAATCTCATAATAATAATTGCAGAGAATTGATTTGATAAAATAACAGTCTTCACTTTTAATTATGCCAAAGACACGACAAAGGTAACCTGCCTAAATGACTACCAACCCGTAGCACTCACGTCGGTAGCCATGAAGTGCTTTGAAAGGCTGGTCATGGCTCACATCAACACCCAGAAACCCTAGGCCCAATCAAATTTGCATACCGCCCCAACAGATCCCCAGATGATGCAATCTCTATTGCACTCTACACTGCCCTTTCACACCTGGACAAAAGGAACACCTATGTGAGAATGCTATTAATTGACTACAGCTCAACGTTCAACACCATCGTGCACTCAAAGCTCTTCCCTAAACTGAGGACCCTGGGACTAAACACCTCCCTCTGTAACTGGATCTTGGACTTTCTGACAGGCCGCCCCCAGGTGGTAAGGGTAGGTAACAACACATCCGCCACACTGATCCTCAACACAGGGGCCCCTCAGGGGTGCGTGCTCAGTCCCCTCCTGTACTCCCTGTTCACTCATGACTACACGGCCAGGCACGACTCCAACAATATCATTAAGTTTACCGATGACATCGACGGGGCTGTAGTGTCCACATCACCAACAATGGTCCAACCTGGTCCAAGCACACCAAGACTGTCGTGAAGAGGGCATGACAAAACCTATTCCCCCTCATGAAACTGAAAAGATTTGGCATGGGTCCTCAGATCTTCAAAAGGTTCTACAGCTGCACCATCGAGCATCCCAACTGGTTGCATCACTGCCTGGTATGGCAACTGCTCAGCCTCCGATTGCAAGGTACTACAGATGGTAGTGCGTACAGCCCAGTACATCACTGGGGCCAAGCTTCCTGCCATCCAGGACCTCTATAGCAGGCGGTGTCAGAGGAAGGCCCTAAAAATTGTCAAAGGCTCCAGCCACCCTAGTCAATGACTGTTATCTCTGCTACTGCATGGTAAGCGGTACCGGAGCGCCAAGTCTAGGTCCAAGGGGTTTTCTAAACAGATTCTACCCCCAAGCCATAAGACTCATGAACATCTAATCAAATGGCTACCCAGAGTATTTGCATTACCCCCCCCCCCCCCCCCACACTGCTGCTACTGTCTGTTTATTATCTATGCATAGTCACTTTAATAACTCTACCTACATGTACATATTACCTCAACTAACCGGTGCCCCCCGCACATTGACTCTGTGGCAGTACCCCCTGTATATACGATAGCCTCGCTATTGTTATTTTACTGCTGCTCTTTAATTATTTGTTACTTTTATTATTATTAGTATATTTTTTCTTAAAACGGCATTGTTGGATGGGCACTCCATCAACAGCAGGTGCATTTCAAGAGCGGCAAATTTGAATCCAAATAAATGTCAAAATTCAAATTTTTCAAACATACAACTATTTTACACCCTTTGAAAGATAAACATCTCCTTAATCTAACCACGTTTTACGATTTCAAAAAGGTTTTACGGCGAAAGCATAAATTTAGAGTATGTTAGGACAGTACATTTACAAGAGTTGTGTGTAATGTTGTGCCAATTCAAAGACAGGCGTCACCAAAACCATAAAATCAGCTAAAATGATGCACTAACCTTTTACAATCTCCAACAGATGACACTCCTAGGACATTGTGTTAGACAATGCATGCATTTTTAGTTCTATCAAGTTCATATTTATATCCAAAAACAACGTTTTACTGTGGCGTTGATGTTCAGGAAATCGTTTCCCTCCAATAACCGGCATTCAAGTCAGCACCACAAATTAAATAATTAAAATTAGAAAACATTGGTAAAATATTATATTGTCATTTAAAGAATTATAGATTTACATCTCTTGAACGCAATCAACTTGCCAGATTTAAAAATAACCTTACTGGGAAATCACACTTTGCAATAATCTGAGCACTGTGCCCAGAAAAATACGCGTTGCGATACAGACTAGCCGCCATGTTGGGGAGATCTAAAATCGAAAATACTATGTAAATAATCCATTACCTTTGATTCTCTTCATCAGATGTCACTTCCAGGTATCACAGGTCCATAACGAATGTAGTTTTGTTCAAAAAAGCTCATAATTTATGTCCAAAAATCTCTGTCTTGTTAGCACATGATCTAAGCCCGCCGGACTTCACTTCATGAACGAGGGGAAAAAATATATTTACGTTCGTTCAAACATGTCAAACGTTGTATAGCATAAATCATTAGGGCCTTTTTTAACCAGAACATGAATAATATTCAAGGTGGACGAATGCATTCTCTTTTATAACGTATTGGAACGAGGGTACCCAACATGAACTCGCGCGCCAGGTGTCTAATGGGACATCATCGTTCCATGGCTCTTGTTCGGTCAGATCTCCCTCCAGAAGACTCAAAACACTTTGTAAAGGCTGGTGACATCTAGTGGAAGCAATAGGAAGTGCCAAAATATTCCTCAGCCCCTGTGTTTTTCAATGGCATAGGTTTAAAGGTAATACAACACATCAGATATCCACTTCCTGTCAGAATCTGTCTCAGGGTTTTGCCTGCCAAATGAGTTCTGTTATACTCACAGACACCATTCAAACAGTTTTAGAAACTTTAGGGTGTTTTCTATCCATATATAATAAGTATGTGCATATTCTAGTTACTGGGTAGGATTAGTAACCAGATTAAATCGGGTACATTTTTTTATCCAGCCGTGCAAATACTGCCCCCTAGCCCTAACAGGTTAAGGGCTTGTAAGTAGGCATTTTACTGTGAGGTCCACGCTTGTTGTATTTGGCGCATTTGACCAATACAATTTGATTTGATTTGATTTTGCTATTCTTCTTACCATCAGACAACAGGTGAGGAGGACGCACACCACAAATACACGACACACACACACACACTCTTGTTTTTCTTTCATTGTGGAGACCTTAAATTGATTTCCATTCAAAATCCTATTTTACTATCCTTTTGGGGATTTTAGGTCCCCACAAGGATAGAAGAGCAAGACACACACCTCTCTCTGCCCCTGGGGTAGTCTAGCCTGTTGGTGATCGTTCTAAGAGGGTCTGGTACAATTGGCTGGAGCATGACGGTGAGAGGCCAAGTTCTACTGCTGCCATGGGAAGAGAGATGATCACTCTCATATAGCCAACAGACACACTGCTTCTAGACATGGACCATTTTTACATGTACAAACACACTGTTGACTCTCACATTCACAGGGGCTTCCACCTCCCCCTGTCATGATGCATTGGTCCTGAGAGCTGTGTGGTGGTGGACATAGACCTGACTCAGACTAAGGCTAGCACAGGAGACACAACTCCTGTCTGTCTAGCCTGCCTGCTACAGACCTGAAGGATGGTAGTCTGGGCTGGATCAATACAAATCTCTCCCTGAGGGGGTCACCCAGATCACTCTCTGACACACACACACACACACACACACACACACACACACACACACACACACACACACACACACACACACACACACACACACACACACACACACACACACACACAGACACATTTTTACCTTGTCAGCTCAGGGATTCAATCCAGCAACCTTTCAGTTACTGGCCCAACACTCTAACCACTAGGCTACCTGCCACCCCACATTGATGGAAGCCCCGTTCTATCAACAATATTAAAGCTAATTTACCCCACTCCCCCAAACATAATTTTTTTTTATACATAAATAAATAAATATAAATAGAACAGGGTCAATTCAGGACTGTCCTCATGCTAAAAGCACTACTGTGTGAGCCAGACCGAATGAGTGCCAAATTACATGCACCTGTCTGAAGTTATTACACCGTGAAAAGGAAGGCCAGGTGGGAGGTAAAGCATGTTATTACACTTTTTTTGAAAGATTTTCAAAGGATTCACTTGTGTTATATGGCGGTAAGTTCATTATCCAGTTGAGTTTAGGTTAAGTTTTCTGTTTTGATGTGACAATCTGTAGTCTAGTGGGAGTTATTTTGTACACCACCTCCATTGCTTTGCATCAGCAATTGGATATGACAGCTTTGCATCTTCAAACTACCACCATCCACCATTCCACACAGTTAAGTTTAAAACGCTCATAGTTTGATTAATTCTGTAGATTATATGTGTGTCACCTCAAAATTGAATCGTACAGTGACAGAGTGTTACTTTACTGAGCATTGAAACGAAGGCAACATTTGTGCGCAGGTCTCTCACTCTGAAAAACAACTATTGTTCATTGTATTCACTGTTGGAATTTTTAGGCCTATTTGTTGTCACATAAAAGTTGTCCTTGTACCCATTAATGATATTTAATAATAATAATAAAAATAATGTATTACATTTGTAAAGCGTTTTTCATTATACAGAATAATCTCAAAGTGCATAAAATAAAACAAATAGCCAGGTCCAAAGTGAATGAGCACATCAAGTCAAATTGTATTATGTTTAGTAGCAGACACTCTTATTCGTCAGTGCTCTCCATGGAGATGGAAAATAATTTAGAGTTGTGTAAATTGGCCGTCGTGTTTGTCAGATTGGGACAATAGCTTCTGCTTAGCCAGTAATTTAATGTAAATATCTGATAACACGGTGGCTTCAGATGTCGACTCCATCTCACTTAATATGCAATTATTCCACTCTCACTAACTGTCCCTTCCACTTACATTTCAATGGTTTATTGTTTAATTTTGCAGCCTCCTCTTGTCTTATCTCATGATACTGATGAGTTGGATGACTAGCTTATTATCTGTCACTGCCAGAATGTAAAATCAGTGTTGTTCTGGTTTGAAGAAGGTAGAGAGGTGGTGGTCTACAATCCCCCTTCATTTTCTTTGAAAAGTAATCATTTAGCTCACCATAAACTATTCAGTCTGTCACTAAAACTCTATTGACCTATTTCTTTCATTATTTCACTGTATAAAAACAGACTGTTTATGACTATGTGTCAGTCTCTGAGTCATAGAAGGAAATATTGCTTTTATTCCTTATCAGCAGAGGACAGCTTATTGGACTGTCTGTCCTCCTGGTTTTCTGTTTTCTGATCATAGGATTATCGCCTACCAAGTCATTTTGAAAGGACTTTTGCAAACCTTTAAATAGTTAAAGTACATCAGCTCTTTTAGGCCATTTTATCCTCTACTTTGCATGCATTACTTACATTGTCAATTTCACGGTAGAGTGCCTTGGTCATCGAACTGCTCATCTTGATTTTCTTTGCTGTCAGTCCAATGGCCTGGTAAATTGGCATGCCACCTCTTTCAGACATATCTGTGTTGAACCACAAGGATTGCATGGCATTACAATGGCAAGACTGAAGTTAATTATTTTCTACTTTACTGCTGGATGTGGCCTGATAGCTAAAGAGGGAATCAGTTCTTAAGAATTTACTCCTTTGGGGCATTTACACTGTTGTTTTGGTTTCAGTCCAGTTTTGTTTCATATCTCAAAAAGGAGAAAGAAGTTTCCCAGCTGTAAACGTGTGTAATCAGTAGGGACAGAATGTCCTCAAGTCAGCACAATACATCAGAAATTCAAGTTGAGTTCAATGAAATCAACCCAAATCCCACCTCAGAACTGGAAAGTTACAAATCCAGAAGTTGCGTATGATGCTGATATCCCACACTGCTCCTGCCTGGCCCTAGCATCAGAAGCATTGCAACATTAAGAATGTGCATTTCCACTAGTTCCTCCCTGACTTTCCTCACTCCTAGAGCAGGGGTTCACAAACGTTTTCAGTCGGGTCTCCCATTCCAGTTTTGGGGAACACCCCCCCCCCCCCACCCACCCTCCCGTGCGTGCACGCACCACGTCTATTTCTATGGGCACAAGCACTGTTCATGACACAAACTGTTCACACCCCTCTTGTTGGTCAAGAGAATTTTGCCATTTTAAAGCACATTTTCTTGCAAGTCTACACATTTTGCCACATCTAATGTGTATTCATGTGATATTTGAGTGATCCCAAAAGATGACAACAATATCTTTGGGTTAAAAAACTGAAATCAAAAAACATTAGCTGACATGGGATACTTGATCTGGACATTTCTGACTAGTTATAAATAGCTCTCTAAGGTATGCAATGACTAGCATGACAAGAGGAACTGATTATTTTGAAATTGCATCTTGTGTGTTCTGCTAACACTCTTCGGCTTCCCTCCCTACCAGAGCACAGTTTATGTGCTCTGATAGGGAGGTGGGGGGGGGAGAGTTAGGGTGACACCTATTAGAAAGAAGCACAGACAAGGAGTTGAACAGGATAGAATTACAACTGACACACACTCACATGTGATAAGACATCTTTAGTAACATTTTATTAAACGCCTGACTGGAAATTGGAAAAGTATTCGAGAGAAGTATGTCTGTTGGTGCCCCCCAAAAATTTTGCCTCTACTTTTCATGCACCTTGTTCAGACTGTTATGTGAAATGGCATCAGAATATTATTTATTTTGTCTAATATTGTCAGTGTTTAAGATGCTCCATTGCACTCTTTCTCTCAAATGATTTCCCCCTCTAGTTTCTTTCCACTAATATGTCCAAGACACTCTGTTCTCACCCTTTTAAATAAAAGACTGAAATAATGAATCTATGAATGCATGTTTTCTTCTAGGCATTGGTTAAGGGCACTGTTGGTTAAAGGCTTGTAAGTAAGCATTTCACTGTAAGATCTACACCTGTTGTATTCGGCGCATTTGACAAATACAATTTGATTTGATTTGAAACTGGTGAGTCTATACAGACACACAGTACTTTTCCTCCCGTGTGTTAATTACAACCAGAAGCCAGTTGATAAAACCAATACCTTTCTCTCCACTGCAGATCATGTTGGATTTTTTTTTTTTTCATGCCATTGACAACTTTCTGAGCTTATAAAATGTTGTTTTTCCTCTTATCTCTTTTAAAATTCTCTTTTTACTTGTATGTGTGTGTATGTGTGGTTGTGTGTGTGCATGTGCCACTCCTCAGTATGGATAATCATGGTTTCTCTACAGGTGGTTCACAGTGGTTAAAATAACAAATGTAATGATTAAAGAATGACTCCAGCAGGTGATGGGGACATACATCCCATGCTCTATTTTGCCAACCAATAAAAGGTTGTAAACAATGCCAGTCAAAAGTTTGGACACACCTACTAATCCAAGGGGTTTTCTTTATTTGTACTATTTTCTACAAATAGAATAATAGTGAAGACATCAAAACTATGAAATAACACATATTTAATCATGTAGTAACCTAAAGTGTTAAACAAATCTAAATATATTTTAGATTTTAGATTCTTCAAAGTAGCCACCCTTTGCCTTGATGACAGCTTTGCACACTCCTGGCATTCTCTCAACCAGCTGCACCTGGAATGAAGAAAATAGTGAAAATGAAGAAAAACCCTTGAATAAGTTGGTGTGTCCAAACTTTTGACTGGTACTGTAGGATGGTATCGTGGTGTGTTGGCGCAAATGTACTCTTAGGAGTGTGAATCTGTGCATATTTCATTTCTCGTGGTGCCTAAGAAGTATGAATAAGATTGCATAATTTGTAAAAGCAAGCATTTGTGTTATTGCACATTTTATGTGTGTGTGTGTGAGTGAAAGAGTGTGCATGTGTGTGTGCGTGGTTTTGTTTGCATGTTTGTTTATGTCGGTAGTGTCCCACAGCACTTATCACCTCAGTCCAGACCCTGGTGTTCCCCTGAGGGTACGAGAGCAGGGCACAGCTGGCACTGTTTGTTCCAGCATAGCTCCCTTATTAAAAGATGGTCTCTGTGTTCATAGTCGGATTCTCTCTCTCTCTCTCTCTCTCTCTCTCTCTCTCTCTCTCTCTCTCTCTTCTCTCTCTCTCTCTCTGTGTGTCTCTGTGTGTCTCTGTGTCTCTGTGTCTCTGTCTCTGTGTGTGTGTGTGTGTGGATTTGTGTATGCTACATGCTGCTAGCCAGCCTGGGGAGACAGACTATTTTAAAGTGACGAAGAATGCTAAATGTTTTTTGCCTTAGATCCCCAGTCCAACACTGAGATATCACGCACCTGCTCAGCCGCTGTGTGCCCTGAGGCACGCTTTCTGGCAGATGGGTTTGCTACAGTAGTGTGTGATCTAGGACAAAGCCCCCTACCACCTGTGTCACAGTCATAGGATGGAACAAGGCTTAGTCTGAGCTCTCTGGTGTGTTGAAGAAAAACTGCCACACACACACGCTCCTGCTCACATTTCTAGTGCAGCTCCTCGCAGGGCTCTGTCCTCATCTTCATGAAAGATACGGATTAGCTGAGCACTTTAATGCACCATACTCTGTACCGTTTCAACTCCTTTTCTCAGAAAGGCATAGAAACAAGCTATAAAACCATATTGTGTCAGACTGCTAGAGACCTATGCCTCATTTTTAACATTCGCTTTACAGTTTTTCAGTCCCCTCACAGTAAAACAGATGACATACGTACAGGTAACTGCCAAAATAATAGAAACACCTGAGTACATAAGGGATCTGGTCATCTTAAACCTATGGTGAATAATTTCTATCCTGATGGGAGTGGATGACAATTCCCCCATCCACAGGGCACGAGTGATCACTGAATGGTTTGATGAGCATGAAAATGATGTAAACTATGCCATCGCCATATCAGCCACCAGATGTCAACCCTATTGAATACTTATGGGAGATTCTGGAGAGGCGTCTGAGACAGCGTTTTTTTAACAAACCTAACGCAATGGTAAATCTAAGGGCTGTATTTTAACAAACCTAACACAATGGTAAATCTAAGGGCTGTATTTTAACAAACCTAACACAATGGTAAATTTAGTACTGGCGGTAGCGCTATAGGTCTGGTGGTGTGTCTGAAATATTTGTACTATTTTCACAGTGGGAATTATGGGCACTGTAGCTGCCGGTAGGGCAAAAGGGCTGGGTTTTGAAGTATAAATTAGTTGTAGGTGTGTCGAGGCTTCACCCCTCACCGCCAATCAAATGACGCTCCATGGCTAAATATGTGTGGTTGCTTCGAGTTGTGTATTTATGGTATGTTATGTGTTGCAATGCTATCAAGTCAAATTCAAATGTTAGTCCGTTACAGCCTAGTTTGTTAAATAACCTACAGAAACAAAATGTCTAAATTGCCTATGTTGAACATGTTTGAAGTCCACATTGTTCTAAATTATTGCGTTGGCCTATCGAAAATATATAGTTAAACATTTGCACTGATATACTGTAGGTGCAAGGCCTACTATACATTGCATTATGTCGCAGCAATGGACAAGTCAACGTTGTCAATAAGCTAGAAATTCACTATTGATAAGGCCTAAGAAAAAGACAATGAATCAATCTAATCAAATTATAACAAAAAACAAAACAACTTGTTTTAAAAAGTCTGTCTAAATACAGTTACAGGCAATATAATTGCTCCCCGTGAGCATATACCGTAATATTAGTATTCAAAGCGCCTTTTTTATCACAATAAGTGAGACTACATGGACAGGGGAGCCTAATCCTAGATCAACACTCCTACGCTAAGACACTTGATACATACAGCCCCAGGCAGGTGCAGACATTTTAGATCCATCCAGAAGCTTGTAATGTTTGTCCTGTGGTGCTTACTGTAGCATTAGACAAGGCTATAAGGTTGCCAGGCACCTCCATGAGAGCTGACAGCAGCAGACAGATGTCAACAGTGGGACAGTGAGCAAACAAAGTCTACGAGGCAGGAGAAAGCAAAACAAGCTGCGCTAGTCTAGATAAACACTTGATTCTTGCTCCTCAATTAAATATTAAAAACAGAGATGTGTCTAGCCCTCGTTTATTTAACTAGGCAAGTCAGTCAAGAACAAATTCTTATTTACAATGATGGCGTACACCAGCCAACACAGGGACAATTGTGAGCCACCCTATGGGACTCCCAATTACAGCCGGTTGTGAAACAGCCTGGAATCAAACCAGGGTGTCTGTAGTGACGCCTCAAACACTGAGATGCAGTGCCTTAGACCGCAGCGCCACTCAGGAGCTCTTCAGACTGCACAATAAACACATTAAGCAGTGAGTGTCTCTCCTGCGCAATTTAATAATTAAGTCCTGTGTGTGTGTGCATGCTTGTGCATCTGCACGTGCGTGCGAGCATACCATGCATGTTTGTGTCCTGTGTGTGTCACCTGGAGAAACTGTATGCAAAATATTCTGTGAGGTGGCATTTGGCCTGCGTGTGAGACAGTGGCCCTGTCTCTGATTGGCCAGTCTGTGTGTGCTGCTGCCATCAACAGTGACCTTTGGCTAAGTGACGTCTGGGGCTCCATGGGACAGCTCTACAGGCCATGACTCCCTGTCTAACTGCTGTTGGACCTTTACATATTAAACACACTCAAAGAAGGGTGTGCGTGTGCGTGTGCGTGTGCGTGTTCTCGCCTGTGTGACAGTATATCTACACTGAGTGGATAAAACATTATGAACTGCTCTTTCCATGACATAATGTCCAGGTGAATCCAGGTGAAAGTTATGATCCCTTATTGTTGTCACTTCTTAAATCCACTTCAGTGAATGAGCACAGTTACATGCACACAATAATATGGTTATTGTGGAGAGTCAGATTAATATAATAGTTTGTTTAAAACGTTTACATGCTTTGCCAGAAGAACGATTTCCCTAGTAATCCAGTTTACATGGACACATCTGAAATCAGGCTACTGATGGGACTTGTCACGCCCTGACCTGAGAGAGAGGGTTTGTTTCTCTATGTGGTTAGGTCAGGGTGTGGGGTGGGAATTCTATGTTTTTGTATTTCTTTGTTTTGGGCCGAGTATGGTTCCTAATCAGAGGCAGCTGTCTATCGTTGTCTCTGATTAGGAATCATACTTAGGCAGCCTTTTCCCCACCTGTGTTTGTGGGTTATTGTTATTTCTGTGTATGAACGGCACAGTGCGTTACGTTTCTTGCTGCGTACCTGTTTATTGTTTTGGTTTCGGTTTCCTTCAATAAAGATGTGGAATTACCGGCACGCTGCGCCTTGGCTCCTATATAACAGAGAATTTGAAGACAGCACTCGTGACAGGACTTAATAAATGCAGAAAATCACCAGAAAATCACCAATCTAAATAAACGTTCTACCACAGTGACCATGACCAGTTTTGCAAATGCATTTTGATTCTGAACTCAGCCATATAAAATTTGGATGTGAAAACTTTTTATATGATGCATATTTTCAATTTTTCAGAACTCACTTAATTTGTGCATAAGAGTGAGGCTTGCGCTACCGAAGTGCAGATGAAATACACTGCTGGAACACAGATTAAGCTGTGTACATGTCCTAATAATCTGAAAGATTGATCAGAAAACCAGCTGTTTTAATCGCCGTATGCCCACTTCGATAATGACCTTACGGTGATGAAGATAATCAGAGGAAGGTGTTTACATGACTAATGCCATACTCGGCCTACTACCATAATCAGTTTAATATCAAATGATTAGTGTGCATGTAAATGTACTCAGTGAAGGGGAGGAGACAGGTTAAAGAAGGATTTTCAAGCCTTGAGACAATTGAGACATGGATTGTGTATGTCTGCAATTTAGAGGGTGAATGAGCAAGACAAAAGATTTAAGTGCCTTAGAACGGGGTATGGTAGCAGGTGCCTGCCGCACCGGTTTGTGTTTGTCAAGAACTGCAACGCTGCTAGGTTTTTCACACTCAACAGTTTCCCGTGTGTATCAAGAATGGTCCATCACCCAAAGGACAACTGTGGGAAGCATTGGAGTCAGCATGGGGCAGCATCTATGTTTTTGTCCCCTTTGATTAGGTGCCACATAAAAGATTGCAGAACAAATGCCCATATGCTCCCAAAGCTATATTGGTGAGATGTAGAAATGGACATTGTCTCAATCTCTTTTCCGGGCGGTTCTATTGCTTCAGATGTTATGTATAATGTAGGCTTTAACAGGAGCAGGGTGTATGGTTTGGTTTGTCTGCAGGCAGGCAGCTGTTCTGTAGCCTGAGGGAGTACTAATTTCGCAGATTCTGTTGCAAAACGTTTCTTACACCAAAGGAAACTAAACGGGGAGGGACCTACCTGAATTTTTCTTTAGAAACTCACTTTTTAATTGCAAAATGTTTTTTCAACTGGTTTGACTAATGGTTACACACCTGCTACTCTTATGTTCTCTCCTGGAGACACCTCTCATCTCTCTCTGTCTCTTTCAGCTGAAGCCTCTCTCTGAACCTGCCTGCAGCTAAATTAATAAACATTTAGCACCATCCATCCAACCACTGAACAAACTACAGGGTGTGGAAACCCTTCTAAAAAAAACTGTTGTAATTAAATCACAGGCTCATGAAATGACTGGACCCAAGATACAGGTAACTGGCAGTTACCTGTATCTTGGAGACACCTCACATCTCTCTCTGTCTCTTTCAGCTGAAGCCTCTCTCTGAACCTGCCTGCAGCTAAATTAATAAACATTTAGCACCATCCATACAACCACTGAACAAACTACAGGGTGTGGAAACCCTTCTAAAAAAACTGTTGTAATTAAATCACAGGCTCATGAAATGACTGGACCCAAGATACAGGTAACTGCCAAGATAAAGGAAACACCAACATAAAGTGCGTTAATAGGGCATTGGTGCCACCATGAGTCACCAGAAGAGCTTCAATGCGACTTGGCATAGATTCTACAAGTGTCTGAGACTCTATTGGAGGGATGCGACACCATTATTCCACAAGAAATTCCATAATTTGGTGTTTTGTTGATGGAAGTGGAAAACGCTGTCTCATGCGCCGCTCCAGAATCTCCCATAACTGTTCAGTTGGAATGAGATCTGGTGACTAAGACACACAACACACACGCGCACACACACATATAAACCCTTTAAACCCCCTATTCTCCTTTGAGACCAAGGGCCCAGGGTTCCGGTCTAGAAGCACAGTTTAGATTGCTCCTACAGTTTTGCTTCGGTACTGTAGTGTAGCTGATGCCTAGCCCAGAAAGACATTTTCCATTTTCCACATAGAGAAGCCAGATTAGAAAATTAGTAATAAGACACTTTAGTCATCACTTTTGTTCACAAAACATCTGTTTAATTATTTAAATAATTGTCGCTGAGGCCGTTTTTTCCCATTATTCACAGCCATTATTCACATTCTCCCCGTCTGCCATGTTTTTGGATGACGTGATGACTTCGTCAGTCTCCATTTCCTATTATACCTCAGTGTTTGAGACCCCTGAGGTATATTAGGAACTGAGATCTCTTCTTCTAGCCATGGTAGCCAAAATAATGTGCAAGTGGGCATTTTTATACATGACCCTAAGCATGATGGGATGTTAATTGATTAATTACCTCAGGAACCACAACTGTGTTGAAACACCTGCTTTCAATATACTTTGTATCCCGCATCTACTCAAGTGGTTCCTTTATTATGGGAGTTACCTGTAGATGGATGTGATGCAAAGGATCCTGTCCTGAGATACAATAGAGACTGTGTGAACCATGAATTGATGTCAACTGGGTTACGCGTACAAATCTTAAGTCAGGGTTTTGCCGTGTGTGTGTGTGTGTGTGTGTGTGTGTGTGTGTGTGTGTGTGTGTGTGTGTGTGTGTGTGTCAGTTTTATCAGGAGGGTAGCCTGACCCGAGGTTGAACTCTCACTGCTGAGTGTGGGGTGTGATGTCCTGACCTCTCCTTGTCAGTCTCCTCATATGAATGATAAACTCAGCAAAAAAAGAAACGTCCTCTCACTGTAAACTGCGTTTATTTTCAGCAAACTTAACATGTGTAAATATTTGTATGACAATAACAAGATTCAACAACTGAGGCATAAACTGAACAAGTTCCACAGACATGTGACTAACAGAAATTGAATAATGTGTCCCTGAACAAAAGCGGGGTCAACATCAAAAATAACAGTCAGTATCTGGTGTGGCCACCAGCTGCATTAAGTACTGCAGTGCATCTCCTCCTCATGGACTGCACCAAATTTGCCAGTTCTTGCTGTGAGATGTTACCCCACACTTCCATCAAGGCACCTGCAAGTTCCCGGACATTTCTGGGGGGAATGGCCCTAGCCCTCACCCTCCGATCCAACAGGTCCCAGACGTGCTCAATGGGATTGACATCCGGGCTCTTCGCTGGCCATGGCAGAACACTGACATTCCTGTCTTGCATTAAATCACGTAACAGAACAAGCAGTATGGCTGGTGGCATTGTCATGCTGGAGGGTCATGTCAGTATGAGCCTGCAGGAAGGGTACCACATGAGGGAGGAAGATGTCTTCCCTGTAAAGCACAGCGTTGAGATTGCTTGCAATGACAACAAGCTCAGTCCGATGATGCTGTGACACACTGTCCCAGACCATGACAGACCTTCCACCTCCAAATCGATCCTGCTTTAGAGTACAGGCCTCGGTGTAACGCTCATTCCTTCAACGACAAAACCGTGTCTCATCAGTGAAGAGCACTTTTTGACAGTCCTGTCTGGTCCAGCGATGGTGGGTTTGTGCCGGTGATGTCTGGTGAGGACCTGCCTTACAACAGGCCTACAAGCCCTCAATCCAGCCTCTCGCCGGCTATTGCGAACAGTCTGAGCACTGATGGAGGGATTGTGCGTTCCTGGTGTAACTCGGGCAGTTGTTGTTGCCATCCTGTACCTGTCCCGCAGGTGTGATGTTTGGATGTACAGATCCTGTGCAGGTGTTGTTACACGTGGTCTGCCACTGCGAGGATGATCAGCTGTCAATCCTGTCTCCCTATAATGCTGTCTTAAGCAGCTGACAGTATGGACATTGCACTTTATTGCCCTGGCCACATCTGCAGTCCTCATGCCTCCTTGCAGCATGCTTTAGGCATGTTTACGCAGATGAGCAGAGAACCTGGGAATCTTTCCTTTGGTGTTTTTCAGAGTCAGTAGAAAGCCCCTTTATTGTCCTAAGTTTTCATAACTGTGAACTTAATTGCCTACCGTCTGTAAGCTGTTAGTGTCTTAACGACCGTTCCACAGGTGCGCGTTCATTAATTGTTTATGGTTCATTAAACAAGCATGGGAATCAGTGTTAAAGACCTTTACAATGAAGATCTGTGAAGTTATTTGGATTTTTACGAATTATCTTTGAAAGACAGGGTCCTGAAAAAGGGACGTTTCTTTTTTTGCTGAGTTTATATAGCACACCTCTCACTTTAGAACATCACTAACCTACAGGGAACAGCCAGGAAGGTCAAGGAAGGCCCTCAGTTTACTATGACACTTCCCTTCCCTCTATTCCTCCATACCTCCATCACTCCCTCCCTCTGTCAATCTACCCCTCCCTCCCTCCCTCCCTCCCTCCCTCCCTCCCTCCCTCCCTCCCTCCCTCCCTCCCTCCCTCCCTCCCTCCCTCCTTTTACTTCCTCATCCATCCTTCCCTCCAGCTCCCTACATATGTATCTATCTTGTTATTCTGCCAGGAGGTTGTGTCCCTCTGCTTGCAGGTGATGATTGGCTTGTTGTGTCTGTTTAGATGATGATATTTCTCCAGCTCTTGGAGAGGCTCTGCTTTGCTGTCTGAATAAAAGATGAACAGAATAACAGAGGCATATAAGTGAAGTTACATAGTGTGGTAAGGGCTCTAGACTTTTCCACGGGTGGCACAGGGGCTACCAATTTCTTCAGTTGATGGCAAGTCAAATAACATTTTATTGGTCGCGTGCACATATTTTGCAGATGTTATCACGGGTGTAGGAAAATGCTTACGTTCCTAGCTCCAACAGTGCAGTATACTTAACAATGCAAACAATACACGCAGATCCCCAAATAATTTAAATAAAGGAATTAAGAAATATTTAAATATTATAATGAGTAATGAGCAATGAGTCCGGAATATAAATATATATTCATATGATGGTGTTTACAGACAATATGGAAATTATATGAATAGAAAAGGTGTGTACACCAGTAGTTATATATGATGAGCCTTGACTAGAATACAGTATATACATATAAAGTGGGTAAAACAGTATGCAAACATTACTAAAGCGACATTATAGAAGCTGTTTTTCAGTCTCTCGATCCCAGCAAATCAGTTTTATCTTTCGGTCAATTCTGTTTTCCCGGTTTTATTTTTCCCGGTTTCTGACTTTTTCTTGTTTTTCAGGTTTTCACTCTAAACATCACACTTTTTATAGAAAATGAAAAATTATGTTTTGTCCACAACAGTGCATAAACCACATCAGGAGATTACTTTTGAGGTCTGGAAACAATCTACCAGGAGGTTGTAGTTGCCATTTAATTCAATTGTACGCCTAGAAAGAGACCGTTGTGTTTGGCTAGGAATGTTTTGTAGTGTACAATGTACTGTGTAGGTTACATGTGATGGCAGAGTATGCAAAACAAATGCCCCTCGATTGTATTCTGCCATGGAGGCCTACTTTGCAGTCAACATTTAAAGTGTAGGTAGCATAAACGTAACCACATGTAACATATGGATTTGCAGTAGTATACACATTAAAAGTCCCAATGCAGTTACACCATACATTTCTATTTTCAGTGGTGTAAAGTACTTGAGTAAAAATACTTTAAAGTACCTCTTAAGTAGTTTTTGGGGGTATCTGTACTTTACTATTTATATTTTTGTCAACTTTTACTTTTACTTCACTACATTCCTAAAGAAAATAATGTACTTTTTACTCTATACATTTTCCCTGACACCCAAAAGTACTCATTACATTTTGACAGGACTCACTAAACACAAATGCTTAGTTTGTAATTTTTGTTTTAGCAATTCCATTTACTTTTGATACTTAATTTAAAATCAAATACTTTTAGACTTTTACTGAAGTAGTATTTTACTTGGTGGCTTTAACTCTTACTTTAGTCATTTTCTATTAAGGTATCTTATTAACTTTTATTCAAGTATGATGATTGAGTACTTTTTCCACCGCTGTCTATTTTTGGATTAAAACCAATCAGAATGCCAAAGTCATGTCGGAAAATGTTTTTCCGTGGTGTGATGTAGAGAACGACCGATATGGATTAGGCCGATGGACCATATTTTGAAATGTTTGGTAAACCAAATTTCCCAGAGACAGCCATGTATGCTGGGAAATTTTGCTTTGTTTTTATCAATGTAACTACATAACAACACAATGGTAATCATTTTATTTGAATGGTAAATCTCTTGATGAACTGGGATGGCATATGAACTAAAATGGCATAGGCCTACTTACAATAAGTGAACGCATAGTCAATAGGAGTGTGTGCATGCGTTGAGTTATTGAGCTTATTTTGGCAGATCAGTCAACATTTGCATAGAAGCATTACTCCAGCATGTCACACCTGTATGGAAGAATGTCATATAGGCACTGCTGTTAGATTGACAATATAAAATAACGTCTATTCAATGCCAATGGGTTCAACGTAATGTCATGATTTGTGATCACGGATGCTTATGAAGCTAGTATCTTTTGTCATTTTCCGTGATCTGAAAAAACATTTTTTTTCTCGGCTGTAAGAATGCATCTCTAAACAATTCACCTGACAGGATGAAATTCAGAAGAACTCAATTGGCTAGTTCAGATATCTGTCAAGACATGGACGGGTTGTAAGTTGATCCTACTGCTACGATTGGATAGAGTGAGGCTGTAACTCTCTTCCTTTCACATCTCTCTCAATCGCTCATATCACTTGCTGGCTGCTGTTTACTGCTACTATCATAACTAGCTCAATGGCGATGACATTTGATACCAAGCCATAAATGTGCATAATATCTAACCAGGAGTTTGAGAGTAGGAAAAAGATGAAACATCGATGCACATTGACTCAAATCTTCCCATAGTTAGAGAAGTGAGAACTAGAGGTTGACCGATTAATCGGAATGGCCGATTAATTAGGGCTGATTTCAAGTTTTCATAACAATCAGTTATCAGCATTTTTGGACACCGATTATGGCCGATTACATTGCACTCCACGAGGAGACTGCGTGGCAGGCTGACTACCTGTTATGCGAGTGCAGCAAGGAGCCAAGGTAAGTTGCTAGCTAGTATTAAACTTATCTTATAAAAAACAATCCATCTTCATAATCACTACTTAACTACACATAGTTGATGATATTACTAGTTTAACTAGCTTGTCCTGCGTTGCATATAATCGATGCTGTGCCTGTTAATTTATTATCGAATCACAGCCTACTTCGCCAAACGGGTGATGATTTAACAAGCGCATTCGTGAAAAAAGCACTGTCGTTGCACCGATGTGTACCTAATCATAAACATCAATGCCTTTCTTAAATCAATACACAAGTATATATTTTAAACCTCCATATTTAGTTAATATTGCCTGCTAACATGAATTTATTTTAACTAGGGAAATTGTGTCACTTCTCTTGCGTTCTGTGCAAGCAGAGTCAGAAAATATGCAGCAGTTTGGGCTGCCTGACTTGTTGCGATGTCACAGCTGTCATCATGGAGAGAAGTGGACCAAGGTGCAGCAGAGTTAGTGTTCATAATTTTAATTCAAAAACGATCACTGGAATGCTAAAAAAACAAGAAAATACCGACAGCTAAACAGTACTGACAGCATATCACACTGAACAGAAACAATTACCCACAACCCCAAAGAAAAACACACTCCTATATAGGACTCCCAATCAAAGGCAACTCAACACACCTGCCTTCAATTGGGAGTCCCAATCACCAACACAACTTTTCACACACACAAAAACCCTGCCACATCCTGACCAAAACTAATCCAATTGCTCCCTCTGCTGGTCAGGATGTGACATGCGAACTGCGTGAAGACCATTTCTTCCTAAAAAATATCGTAATTAATTTGCCAGAATTGTACATAATTATGACATAACATTGAAGGTTGTGCAATGTAACAGCAATATTTAGACTTAGGGATGCCACTCGTTAGATAAAATACGGAACGGTTCCATATTTCACTGAAAGAATAAACATTTTGTTTTTGAAAGGATAGTTTCCGGATTTGACCATATTAATGACCTAATGCTCGTATATTTGTGTGTTATTATATTATAATTAAGTCTACGATTTGATATTTGATAGAGCAGTCTGACTGAGCAGTGGTAGGCAGCAGCAGGCTCATAAGTATTCATTCAAACAGCACTTTCCTGCATTTGCCAGCAGCTCTTCGCTGTGCTTCAAGTATTGCGCTGTTTATGACTTCAAGCCTATCAACTCCTGAGATTAGGCTGGCAATACTATAATGCCTATAAGAACATCCAATAGTCAAAGGTATATGAAATACAAATGGTATAGAGAGAAATAATCCTATAATTCCTATAATAACTTCAACCTAAAACTTCTTACTTGGGAATATTGAAGACTCATGTTAAAAGGAACCACCAGCTTTCATATGTTCTCATGTTCTGAGCAAGGAACTTAAACATTAGCTTTTTTACATGGCAAATATTGCACTTTTACTTTCTTCTCCAACACTTTGTTTTTGCATTATTTAAACCAAATTGAACATTTTTCATTATTTATTTGAGACTAAATTGTTTTTATTGATGTATTATATTAAGTTAAAATAAAAGTGTTCATTCAGTATTGTTGTAATTGTCATTATTACAAATATATATATAAAAAGTGAGAACATGCACACACATACACGAGCAGGTCTTCATCTGTCTTGGTCAATAAACATGCAGGAAGATCCTTAGGTAGCTAAACCTATCGACAACCTTTATTTTGTCATTTTAAACCAACCTTTATTTAGAATTTTTTTTGTGTTTGATGTATTTGACACCATTCCACTCATTCCGCTCCAGCCAATAACACGAGACTATCCACCCGATTTAAGGTGCCACCAACGTCCTGTGATTCAGACCTCAGGGTCCCGTGTTTACCCACTGATAGTTTGTGTTTCTACTCCCTCTACCCTCAGGGAACTCTGTCCACGGCTTTGCGTGTGTTTGTGTGTCTGTGTGTTCTCTCTGTCTATGACCAAGGCAAAAGGGATTATGCTTGGGCAGTGTAGTGTTAGGTTTACTTCACCTAACACAGCTAGACTGTTCTTCAATGACTCAGAGCTAGGCTGTTATCCTAATGACTCAGAGCTAGGCTGTTATCCCATGACTCAGAGCTAGGCTGTTATCCCATGACTCAGAGCTAGGCTGTTATCCTAATGACTCAGAGCTAGGCTGTTATCCCATGACTCAGAGCTAGGCTGTTATCCCATGACTCAGAGCTAGGCTGTTATCCCATGACTCAGAGCTAGGCTGTTATCCCATGACTCAGAGCTAGGCTGTTATCCCATGACTCAGAGTTAGGCTGTTATCCCATGACTCAGAGCTAGACTGTTATCCAACGACTCAGAGTTAGGTTATTATCCAACAACTCAGAGCGAGGCTATTATCCAATGACTCAGAGCTAGGCTGTTATCCTAATGACTCAGAGCTAAGCTGTTATCCCATGACTCAGAGCTAGGCTGTTATCCTAATGACTCAGAGCTAGGCTGTTATCCAATGACTCAGAGCTAGGCTGTTATTCCATGACTCAGAGCTAGGCTGTTATCCCATGACTCAGAGTTAGGCTGTTATCCCATGACTCAGAGCTAGGCTGTTATCCCAATGACTCAGAGCTAGGCTGTTATCCTAATGACTCAGAGCTAGACTGTTATCCAATGTCTCAGAGCTAGGCTGTTATCCAACGACTCAGAGCTAGACTGTTATCCAACGACTCAGAGTTAGGTTATTATCCAACAACTCAGAGCGAGGCTATTATCCAATGACTCAGAGCTAGGCTGTTATCCTAATGACTCAGAGCTAGACTGTTATCCAATGTCTCAGAGCTAGGCTGTTATCCAACGACTCAGAGCTAGACTGTTATCCAACGACTCAGAGTTAGGTTATTATCCAACAACTCAGAGCGAGGCTATTATCCAATGACTCAGAGCTAGGCTGTTATCCTAATGACTCAGAGCTAGGCTGTTATCCCATGACTCAGAGCTAGGCTGTTATCCTAATGACTCAGAGCTAGGCTGTTATCCAATGACTCAGAGCTAGGCTGTTATCCTAATGACTCAGAGCTAGACTGTTATCCAATGTCTCAGAGCCAGGCTGTTATCCAACGACTCAGAGCTAGACTGTTATCCAACGACTCAGAGTTAGGTTATTATCCAACAACTCAGAGCGAGGCTATTATCCAATGGCTCAGAGCTAGGCTATTATCCGACTACTCAGAGCTAGGCTGTTATCCAACAACTCAGAGCTAGGCTATTATCCAGCGACTCAGAGCTAGGCTATTATCCAGCGACTCAGAGCTAGGCTATTATCCAACCAAAATACCCACTTTCTGTCTCTCACAAAAACACATACAGATACCAGATACACACATAGTCCCAGATATGTCTCTCACAAACACACATATTCCAAGATACAAAAACTCCAGACATAGACACTGAACAGCACTTTGAGCAAGATGGAGAGGGCGTTGATGATGGGTGGTGGAAAGAGAAAAAAAACAGAGAAAAAAAAGAAGGGATTGAAGAAGACAGAAAATCATCAATGGGGGGCCCGAGGGATAGCACTTTTAGAAGGAGAGCATACGGAGTGGGTGGAGGAGGTGAGAGAAGAGATGAACGAAAAGTGGAGAATGTAGAATCGACTAGTAGCAATGGCAGGGGGGTGATGGACAAAGAGTGTAAGATGGAGTGGAGGAGGGATGCTGAGTGACAGATGATAGAGCAGAGTGCTGGAATCAGAATGTGGAAGGTGGAGTGACAAAGTGGGGCGCATGGTTAGTTTGGTTCAGATGTAATTTTGTCTGTTTGATTTATATTTACTGTTCAGGCATGCCACTGCTGGAAACAATTGTGTATGGCTCTTTTGGGTGTTTAGGGCAGGGTAACTGCTATGAATGTAGGAATCAAATAAGATTGGATTTGATTCACGCATCTGATTATACGCACTCATCAAAAATATAAACGCAACATGTAAAGTGTAGGTCCCATGTTTCATGAGCTGAAATAAAAGATCCCAGACATTTTCCATACGTACAAAAAGCTTATTGAAAATGTAATCAAACACTTCATGAGAACCCATGAACTCATGTTGCACAACATTTCCATTGGCTATGCAATTGCGTGAGAAAACAGAGTTTTGATGGCCTCTATTAAAAAGAGGAGGGTCCCATCAGCTTTCTATAGGCTAGGTCTACTATATTTATTTCTCAACTTTCCTAATATTAAGCACATTGCTTCTCTTTACAACAGGAGTATAGCCTACCTGGCTGGCATGAAAATGAACCACGGGAAAAGCGTCCTACATTGCCTATTTTAGTACATAGACTACATGTATTTAAACTCCTGCCCCTGTTTCGAGACAGGTGCATGACAATGGTCCATTCTAAATCAAAACAAATTTTACACATATTATTTAGTACATGTAAATACAAGATTAAATCAAGAACAGTCTGATGGGTGACAATATTAGCCTATCACTTGTGAATGATATATTATCACTTGTGAATGATGCCCAGCATAAGAAACAATGCCTTTTTTGTGTGACTTTTTCGAATCATAGTCGCACAACTCATATAGCCAAGCCCATAGGCCTATATGTTTTGATAAGGTTTGTATCACGAAAGTAGCCAAACAACTTCTTAAAATTAAGCACCTTTACAAGGGGTGTAGAGCCTAACTGGCATATATAAGCAGATCGTGAGTTTCAAGTTTGGGAAGGTAATTTTCACCTTAAAAATGCACCTTTATAATAATAGCATTACATGCATAATCGCATTTGCGGTAACTTTTGAAAATGGTGTTTCCCACTAATGGAACAGTCGCGTATAGCCTACTGCCGTGTGCACATTGTTGCGCTTATAATGTGAAGAAATAGCCTAATAGTTGATCAACATTTTAAGCTAAACGTTCTGATCTCATTGCGTAAAACAGTTTTTTTTCATGCTAGTAGTTGTATTAATTTGGGATCTATCACATCCCACAACTGTCCCAGACCATGTTTGGAATATTTATTTCTCGCACAGAATAGAATAGGTCAACTTTTGTACTATGGGGGATAGTAGATTGACATAGGCTTCCAATATCTTCAATATGCAGCTCAGAATTAGATAAGGACACGAGTAGTTGCGTCCCGGATGTGTCTGTCTTCACCTGTAGCCCATGAGAAAGACCCGATTACTTGACTGAGAACCATGTGAGGGAGAGGTGCTTCATGCAGGGGGAAGAATGAAATGATAATTATTATATTTAGCCCAAGGACACAACGGCCACTGGCCGCAAAAGGCATGGATTTTATTAGGGGGCATTATGGCCACACAAAGGGGATGCCACTGGGAAATTATCAAGTGCTTGTCAAATTGTGAATGAGAGACTGATGAAGTCTGTACAGCCTGAGCAAAAACAAAGCAGAGCTCATGCCTTTCAAGCAACTTTTTTCAAATCATAATTGGAGTTGCATCATGCAATCTCACAATGTATTAAAAATCAACACAAATAGCCCACCACATGTAGAAAAACTAAAGTTACATTAGTAAATCTAAATTATGCATATAGGAAAACCTATTTCTTTGTTAATCACTCAACAAAGAATAGCCGCTTGTGTGCACTAGCTCATTGTTTAGAAAAAATATCCTTTCTATTTTATTCAGCTTTGTTCAATTGTATTCTTCATACTATAAACTATACTAAATTAACTAGTGTTGCCCACAGCCATATGGCATAGCCAGATCAGGAACTAACATAAGGACAACTCAGAGTATGCTATTCTGTTCTTCTGAAATAGACTACATTTTCTTCATATCATGTTTCTTCAGACCTGTCTAAAATAAAGAATGTATTTATTGTGAAGGTGTAGGCTATATTACATGGATTTATTAGACTTTTTCAAATGTAGATGTTCTGAAGGTCTGCATCAGTGGCTTGTAGGAAGCAAGGATTAAAGGTCAATTACTGTGAGACCGGCAGTTATTCGCTTGACAATCACCGGCTGGCGAAGTTTCGTGACCGTCACGGCCCTTCACACAACACAATGCCACAGACGTTTTAGGGAGCAGGAATGTCCACCAGAGCTGTTGTCAGAGAATTAAATGTTCATTTCTCTACCATAAGCCACCTCCAACGTCATTTTAGAGAATTTGTCAGTACGTCCAACTGGTCTCACAACTGCAGACCACGTGTAACCACGCCAGCCCAGGACCTCCACATCCGGCTCCTTCACCTGCGGGATCGTCTGATACCAGCCACCCGGACAGCTGATGAAACAGTGGGTTAACACAACCAAATAATTTCTGCACAAACTGTCAAAAACCGTCTCAGGGAAGCTCATCTGCGTGCTCGTCGTCCTCACCAGGGTCTTGATCTGACTGCAGTTCTGTGTCGTAACCGGCTTCAGTGGGCAAATGCTCACCTTCGATGGCCACTGTCACGCTGGAGGAGTGTGCTCTTCATGGATGAATCCGAGTTTCAGCAGATTGCAGACAGTGTGTATGGCGAGAGGTTTGCTGATGCCATCGTTGTGAACAGAGTACCCCATGGTGACCAATATCCAGCAACTTCCCACAGCCATTGAAGAGGACTGGGACAACATTCCACATGCCACGATCAACAGCCTGATCAACTCAATGTGAAGGAGATGTTTCACGCTGCATGAAGCAAATGGTGGGCACAAAAGATACTGACTGGTTTTCTGATCCACGCCCCTACCTTTTTTTAAACCTCCTATTATGTTGCGGGACAATTTGACCCATCTCCACTTTTGAGTTGTCTAAAATTCTAGTTAACCTCTCTTTTTCTCCATGAAATGAAATTACTTTTCCTCATTTAAGGTCATGAACCTAACTTGAAAATGTGAGAAAGGAAATATGTTTAAGAAAAAGTTATTCTGACCCATACCACAATGGACTTTTCTTCAGCAAAAGGTTAAAGGTATCTGTGACCAACAGATACATATCTATATTCCCAGTCATGTGATAGCCATAGATTAGGGCCTAATGATTTTATTTGACTGATTTCCTTACATGAACTGTAACTCAGTAAAATCTTTGAAATTGTTGCATGTTGCGTTTATATTTTTGTTCAGTATTTGTGTGTTTATCTGTCTTTGGACTGATGTGCAGTTGGTGTAATTTTTGCTGGCCCATCTGTGTGTTTGCTGTCAGTGTTTTAGCTTGTGTGTGTGTGTTTACTGTAAGAGAGTTGGAGCTTGGCTGTCACAGTCCTTCCCGCTCCCCAGTGGCAAGCTTCCTAACTGGGTCATAGCCCCACCTCCTCCTGGCTCCTCCAGACTTGTCATTTCTAGTAGATCTCATGGGTTTGGCAGGAAATGCACCCAGGAGCATGTTGGAGGTAAAGACAAATCAGGGGCAGTAATTCCACAGTAACAGAATTATGCTCAGTTTTTACACTTTAAAATGTATGCAAAACAAAAACCATTGATTTCAAAGTTTAACAAACCATACAACTCTATGCACAATGACTCTATGCGCAATGGTCACTGAACAATTTACAAAAACGAATTTAGTGGAACAACTGTGCAGATGCAATCTTTGGTAACAGAATTTAAAGGTAAAATCTCCCTCAGGTTTTTATGCGACCACGTTTTCCAAAAGCTCTGTTGAATATCTGCTCCCAATTAAGATTCAAAGATGTCTGCAGAAATAATCTATGTCATTCTCCTCATGTTTCACAAGTTTGGACATTACAGCATGGCACAACAGAGCACTGTAGAGCACAGTGCAGTACAATACAGCACAGCAGAGCAGGGTAGAGTTCAGTACAATAGAGTACAGTGCAATACAATACAGCACAGAAGAGCAGGTAGAGTTCAGTACAGTAGTGTACAGTGCAGTACAATACAGCACAGCAGAGCAGGGTAGAGTTCAGTACAGTAGAGTACAGTGCAATACAATACAGCACAGCAGAGCAGGTAGAGTTCAGTACAGTAGAGTACAGTGCAGTACAATACAGCAGAGCAGGGTAGAGTAGTGTTCAGTACAGTGCAGTAGAGTAGAGTACAGTAGTATATAGTACAGTAAATTAGAGTGTAGTTCAGTACAGTACAATATACTGTACCTTAGCGTGTTGTTATTTTCTTTACTGCACTGTACTGTATTGTACTGTTCTCTACTGCGCTCTACTTGGTGAACAGTAATGTGCTGTACTTAGTACTGTACTGTATAATACTGTATTGTAGCTGAGCGATTAAAAAAAAAATTGGTTATTTTTTGTTTTTTAAACAGCTAATCGACATTGCAGCACCCTGTACTGAATATGATGAAGCTGTAATAACTGGGCTTTAGTGTGTTCAGTCTGACAGATAGATGTTAGAACTGGGCCTTAACGTGTTCAGTCTGACAGATAGATGTTAGAACTGGGCCTTAGTGTGTTCAGTCTGACAGATATATGTTAGAACTGGGCCTTAGTGTGTTCAGTCTGACAGATAGATGTTAAAACTGGGCCTTAATGTGTTCAGTCTGACAGATAGATGTTAGAACTGGGCCTTAGTGTGTTCAGTCTGACAGATAGATGTTAGAACTGGGCCTTAGTGTGTTCAGTCTGACAGATAGATGATAGAATTGGGCCTTAATGTGTTCAGTCTGACAGATAGATGTTAGAACTTGGCCTTAGTGTGTTCAGTCTGACAGATATATGTTAGAACTGGGCCTTAACGTGTTCAGTCTGACAGATAGATGTTAGAACTGGGCCTTAGTGTGTTCAGTCTGACAGATAGATGATAGAATTGGGCCTTAATGTGTTCAGTCTGACAGATAGATGTTAGAACTGGGCCTTAGTGTGTTCAGTCTGACAGATAGATGTTAGAACTGGGCCTTAACGTGTTCAGTCTGACAGATGTTAGACCTGGGCCTTAATGTTTTCAGTCTGACAGAAAGATGTTAGAACTGGGCCTCAGTGTGTTCAGTCTGACAGACAGATGTTAGAACTGGGCCTTAGTGTGTTCAGTCTGACAGATAGATGTTAGAACTGGGCCTTAGTGTGTTCAGTCTGACAGATAGATGTTAGAACTGGGCCTCAGTGTGTTCAGTCTGACAGATAGATGTAAGAATTGGGCCTTAGTGTGTTCAGTCTGACAGATAGATGTTAGAACTGGGCCTTAACGTGTTCAGTCTGACAGATAGATGTTAGAACTGGGCCTCAGTGTGTTCAGTCTGACAGATAGATGTTAGAACTGGGCCTTAACGTGTTCAGTCTGACAGATAGATGTTAGAACTGGGCCTTAACGTGTTCAGTCTGACAGATAGATGTTAGAACTGGGCCTCAGTGTGTTCAGTCTGACAGATAGATGTTAGAACTGGGCCTTAATGTGTTCAGTCTGACAGATAGATGTTAGAACTGGGCCTCAGTGTGTTCAGTCTGACAGATAGATGTAAGAATTGGGCCTTAGTGTGTTTAGTGGGAGTTTTGCACATTCAAATGAAGCACGAAGAGCACATTTTAATGAATAAATAACCTGTCTCCTCCCCTTCATCAACACTGATTGAAGTGGATTTAACAACTGACATTATCGAGGGATCATAGCTTTAACCTGATCCCACTGGTCAGTCTACGTAATGGAAAGAGCGGGTGCTCTTAATTTTTTGTACACTTGACACGTAAAAGATGAAATACCTCCCAAATTAAATGTTTAATTGTTACTGAGGTTTATATCTTGTGAAAGGACAGGGATTTGTTCATTTGAATTTGATGCTCATTTTATTATTTTAAAGTGTGTCCTGAAGTTGATGGGTTTATTGATCCCCTCGGCACTCTCTGGATGTCATCCTCTGACTTTTGTCAGCAACGTGTGACAACGGAGGGGCGTCTGAGCGAGTTGGATGGGGCGAGGGGCTGGTTTGGGAATCACCGTCTCTCTCTCGCTCTCTCTCTCTAAGGCCATTTACAGTGAAGTGGATAAGAGAGGCTCTGCCAGGGATTTACTGTAATACATCCTTTTGGCTCAAAATTATTAAAGCCATACTGGTCAGAAACAATACTGCTTATCCTCTATGATATATATGTCTGGCAGCATAGCAGGCACTGTCAGGCAAAGACCCACACAATAACCCACCGAGCCACAGAACAGCCATTCTGCATCGATTGTTATATTTGTGCAAGTGTTGGCTTTATTACGATCGAAACATCTAAATTGACATTTAGCTGTATAGTAGATGTGTTGGTGTCAGTATTTGTTAGCTTTCAGATATGTATTCCATTGGTCTATAAAGATGCACTGCTGTAATTATTGTAGATCAAAGTGTATTTTGTACCCGTGTCAAATATGATATGCAGAGGGAATAGGGGAGTGATAAATAATATTCCCCAGTGCATCTCAATCACATCAGTGTGCATCCCAAATGGGACCGTATTTCTTATACAGTGTACTACTTTTAACCAGATTTTTTGCCTAATTCCCAGCTTTAAAGTTCCCTGAAAGTTCAGAGATTTGATTTCTTAGTTGACATCAAATCCTTGTGAATGTTATAGTGGTGTGTGTGACAGCTCTAGTCAAAATCTGCTGTTTTAGTCAAAAAGGGTTATTTATATCTCTCATGCTAATCAGTTAGATCATGATTTTGCATTTTAAAAACGGTGGGTGTCTCTGTCTCTGTCTCTGTGTGTGTGTGTTTGCTTGCTCAGACAGTTTAGGCTTTGTCTGCTCTTCTGCGTCACACCGTTAAGCAGGCCCTCAACTGTTTCCACCACAGAGCCTCATTCAGACTGAAACATTGCTATAGCTCATGTGGAAGCTCCCTTTTTTTCAGAAAAGTGTATATTTTTATTTATAAGAAGACAAGATGTTCCTCTTACTGGTAATCAGTTCATGATCCCACTTAATGCATTTTGGATTGTCATTTGTTTTAACAACAGGAAGACTTGTTATGGAAGCACAGCGTAAATATGTTTTATAATGTGATATTGTTTTTCTCTCTTTCATACGCCACTGATAATAAACATCTGTCGTGGTTTAAAAAGAAAACCCTCCTTTATTGCTCTTATCGCCGCCCTGTCAGGCCATTACTGCGACAGTCACTATAATCCTATTGCATTAAAGAATAACCCCCTGATGTATATTGAAAGCTGAGAAAGCCTAGAGTGTGGTGCTTGCAGCGTTGTGAACCTGAGTATCTGTCACTGTAGTCCTGGAACTATTCTCCTCTCCTCCTCTGCTCTCTCTTCTCCTCATATCTCCTCTCCTCTTCTCCTCCTCTCTGCTCTCTCTTCTCCTTCTCCTCTCCTCCTCTGCTCTCTCTTCTCCTCCTATCTCCTTTCCTCTCCTCCTCTGCTCTCTCTTCTCCTCCTATCTCCTCTCCTCTTCTCCTCCTCTCTCCTCTCTCTTCTCCTCCTCCTCTCCTCCTCTGCTCTCTCTTCTCCTCATATCTCCTCTCCTCTTCTCCTCCTCTCTGCTCTCTCTTCTCCTCCTATCTCCTCTCCTCTCCTCCTCTGCTCTCTCTTCTCCTCCTCTCCTCTCCTCTTCTCCTCTCTCTTCTCCTCATATCTCCTCTCCTCTTCTCCTCCTTCTGCTCTCTCTTCTCCTCATATCTCCTCTCCTCTTCTCCTCTCTGTTCTCTGTTCTCCTCATATCTCCTCTCCTCTTCTCCTCCTCTCCGCTCTCTCTCCTCCTCATATCTCCTCTCCTCTTCTCCTCCTCTCTGCTCTCCTCTCCTCCTACTCCACTCCTCCTCTCTCCTTCTCTCTCCTCCTCTGCTCTCTCTTCTCCTCCTATCTCCTCTCCTCTCCTCCTCTGCTCTCTCTTCTCCTCCTATCTCCTCTCCTCTTCTCCTCTCTGCTCTCTCTTCTCCTCATATCTCCTCTCCTCTTCTCCTCCTCTCTGCTCTCTCTTCTCCTCATATCTCCTCTCTTCTTCTCCTCCTCTCTGCTCTCCTCTCCTCCTACTCCACTCTCTCTTCTCCTCCTCTCTCCTCTCCTCCTCTCCTGTCTTCTCTTCTCCTCTCTACCAGTACTGCAATTAATACAGGGGGAAATTTGATAACAGAATGGCATTTTGAAAAATTAGTTTCAATTTGCAACTTTTGAATTGAAGCGAGGTGAAGAGAAATGGGGAGTTTTTCTCCCATCTGGGTTAACTAGGGATACAAGCCCGAGCTGGTCCCCCAAAATACAGTGCCTATCATAAATATACCTATATACCATATACCTACTGTAACATTTTATTGGTTACAAGAATTTTGTGAAATAAGTAAAAAGTTTTAAGTTTAACCATAATATTTGTTGTATTATTTGTTCTGTCTTTTCTGGTGGATAAAACTGAAATTGCAACCAACTTTCTATGGCATGTTTTTAAAATAGCGATATTTTGGAGATTATTTCATTTTCAAATAACCGAAAGTGAAAAGGTGGTAATCTGATTAAAGGGAAAAAGGCCATTCTTGAACCTGGGGTGAGACATTCTTACTAATCTGCTAGAGAACCAGTTTGGATTTAAGTATAACCTTTGTATGACTGAAGCCTTTAGTGAGAGGTCTAAATGAATAATTTCTGAACTCATATTCATTATATCAATAGGCCCGTTCAATTGTGTCTGGCTTGCCGTTTGGTGAATTATGGGTGACTGTCATTTGTAACAAGTTTCAGTAAATTATTTTAAGTAGCATTTCTAAAGTTGAAGATTAAAAAATAATTTGGTGCATTTTTCCCCATATTCCATCAAGTTTGCTTTATGTTTATAACATAATACACTCTTCTAACGTATTCTGTGCCTCTATGGTACAGTTTTTATTGCTATCTATCTGTACTGTTAGTCCCTCTAATTCCTTTCTTAATATGAATGATTTTGACCTAAATAGCTTTTGCTTTACAGATGAGTATTGAGTTTCATGCCCTCTATAGGCACATTTAAAAGTGTCCCATACAGTAAGGGTATCTGCTGTACCTCTGTTATGTCTGAAAAAGTCAGTTATAAATTCCTCTGTCCTAGTTAAAAACAAGTTATCATCCAGGAGGCTTTGATTACATTTCCATTCTCCTTGTCGACATGGAAATGCTGTAAGTGTAATGTATATGCCAATATTTGATTGTTCGACCACTTTCTGTCCCCATCAACACTTTTTAAACTTTTGGTGCCAGCGATTGAGCCTCTGCCATGTACATCTCACTATGTCACGATATTTAAGGCTCCATATATCCAGTAGTTCCAATATATCCATGATATTTGTGATTTCCTTAACTGCATGAGGTTGATAGTGTGATTTCCTTCAGGTCCATTGAGGTATTTAAAGTCATATTTTAATCTTACACAATAATAATAGAGTATTGTATTGCTTGTAGGTTTGATTATAATAAAATATTATAAATATTTTCAAAGAAGCGTGGATAATCATTATTTGGACCGTATAGATTAATGAGCCAAATCTGTTTTTGGTCCAATAACATATTTAAAATAATCCATCTACCTTGTGGATCTGTTCAGACAATTTGCACATTCAGATCAAAATTATTGTTAATTCATATCACCCCTTTTGAGATTCCTTGCCCATGAGAAAAGTATATTTCGCTCCCCCAGTCCTTTTTCCACACAACTTAATTCCTATCCCTGTGGGTGGATGCTACATTTTGTGCGGTTACCCTTTGTGTTTGTGCTGTGCCTTTTGGGACCGCCTGTATTAAAACATTTGATTCCCTGTAACCCATCTGCTCTCCTGCTCCTGATTCCACACACACACCCCTCTTGCAAGAGGATTGTTACAAGCCAGGCAAATACTGATCGTCTTTTCTTATTATCTGCTAAGCCATTACAATTATAACTGGCTATACTTATTTCACCATATACCATAATGAGATACAAGTTTCAATTTTATTTCTCATATTATATGTTTGTAAACTTATAATTAAAAAGTTGCTAAATAATTGAGTGTCCATATAGCTGTACCATGATATTTGCATTGCTACTGAGTAAACCTCCAATTGTTCTCCACTATTCCATTCGCTAAAACCTCTCCCCCATCCCAAGTTGGGTTGTCGTCCCAGTGGACAGCAGACCACCCCCGTCACCCAGGGCCCCCACATACAGTGACCCTGTCACACCCTGAACTGTTTCACCTGTCCTTGTTATTGTCTCCACCCCCTCCAGGTGTCGCTTGTTTTCCCCAGTGTTTTTATCCCTGTGTTTCCTGTCTCTCTGTGCCAGTTCATCTAGTCAACCAGCGGTTTTTCCCGTTCTCCTGCCTTTGCTATTCTCCTTTTTCTAGTCCTCCTGGTGTTAACCCTTGCCTGTTTCTGGACTCTGTACCCACCTGCCTGACCATTCTGCCTGCCTTGACCTCGAGCCTGTCTGCCACTATGTACCTCCTGGACTCTGAACTGGTTTTGACCTTTTGCCTGTCCATGACCATTCTCTTGCCTTCTCCCTTAGGGATTATTAAACATCTTAGACTCCAACCATCTGCCTCCTGTGTCTGCATCTGGGTCTCGCCTTGTGTCATGATAGACCCATCCTTCAAAAAGAGCACACAGTGCGACCCAAAGAACAGAAGCAGATCAACTGCCAAAAGCATTTCCAACTCCCTCAACTCCCTCACTGTATTATATACAGTTATTTATCAAATATATATACAGTACCAGTCAAAAGTTGAACCCACATACTCATTCAAGGGTTTTTCTTTATTTTTACTATTTTCTACATTGTAGAATAATAGTGAAGACATCAAACTATGAAATAACAAATAAGGAATCTTGTAGTAACCAAAAAAGGGTTAAACATATCAAAATATATTTTAGATTTTAGATTCTTCAAAGTAGCCACCCTTTGCCTTGATGGCAGCTTTGCACACTTTTTGCATTCTCTCAACCAGCTTCATTAGTTAGTCACATGGAATGTGTGCCTTGTTAAACATGTGTGCCTTGTTAAAAGTTAATTTGTGGAATTTCTTTCCATCTTAATGCGTTTGAGTTAGGGGTGGTATAGAAAAGATAGCCCTATTTGGTAAAATATCAAGTCCATGTTATGGCAAGAACACCCCTACTTGTCACAACACAACTGATTGTTTCAAACACAAAATTAGGAAAGAAATTCCACAAATTAACTCTTAAAAATCTGGTTGAGAGAACACCAAGAGTGTGCAAAGCTGTCATAGTCTTGATGTCTTCACTATTATTCTACAATGTAAAACATAGAAAACATAAAGAAAATCCTGGAATGAGTATGTGTATCCAAACTTTTGACGGGTACTGTATATATAACAACAATCTTGCGTATCTTAATTAACAAATAAAATGCATAATAATGTAGGCTTTTCATGCGAAGGATAACCATTAAAAAATGCCTTCTGTGTCCTCTGTTTGCTGTGTTTTTATCCCTACCATGTTGATTCCTACCTTGGGTTCATACATGTTAACATCAGAAGCCTCCTCCCTAAGTTTGCTTTATTCACTGCTTTAGCATACTCCGCCAACCCTGAAGTCCTAGCCGTGTCTGAATCCTGGCTTAGGAAGGCCACCAAAAATTCTGAAATTTCCATCCCCAACGACAACATTTTCTGTCAAGACAGAACTGCTAAAGGGGGCGGAAATGCAATCTACTATAGAGATAGCCTGCAGAGTTCTGTCATACTATCCCAAACAGTTCGAGTTTCTACTTTTAAAGATCTATCTCTCCAGAAATAAGTCCCTCACTGTTGCCACTTGTTATCGACCCCCCTCAGCTCCCAGTTGTGCCCTGGACACCATATGTGAATTGATTGCCCCCTGTCTATCATCAGAGTTCGTACTGCTAGGTGACCTAAATTTGGATATGGTTAAAACCCCGGCCATCCTACAATCTAAGATAGATGACCTCAATCTCACACAAATTATCAAGGAATCTACCATGTACAACCCCAAATCCATTAACACGGGCACCCTCATAGATATCATCCTGACCAACTTGCCATTTAAATACACCTCTGCTGTTTTCAATCAGGATCTCAGCGATCACTGCCTCATTGCCTGTGTCCGTTATGGGTCCGCGGTCAAATGACCACCCCTCATCACTGTCAGATGCTCCCTAAAACACTTCTGCGAGCAGGCCTTTCTAATCGACCTGGCCCGAGTATCCTGGAAGGATACTGACCTCATCCCGTCAGAGGAGGATGCCTCTCTTTCTAAAATTATCCGCCACCATTGTTGCAACCCCTATTACTAGTCTGTTCAACCTCTCTTTCGTATCGTCTGAAATTCCTAAGGATTGGAAAGCGGCCATGGACACTCTAGACCCAAAATGTTACAGACCTACATCCATCCTGCCCTGCCTTTCTAAAGTATTTGAAAGCCAAGTGAACAAACAGATCACCGACCATTTCGAATCCCACCGTACCTTCTCCGCTATGCAATCTGGTTTCCGAGCTGGTCACGGGTGCACCTCAGCCACGCTCAAGTTCCTAAACTATATCATAACCGCCATCGATAAAAGACAGTACTGTGCAGCCATCTTCATCGACCAGGCCAAGGCTTTCGACTCTGTCATTCTTATCGGCAGACTCAACAGCCTTGGTTTCTCTAATGACTGCCTTGCATGGTTCACTAACTACTTCTCATATAGAGTTCAGTGTGTCAAATCGGAGAGCCTGTTGTCCGGACCTCTGGCAGTCTCTATGGGGGTGCCACAGGGTTCAATTCATGGGCCGACTCTTTTCTCTGTATATATCAAAGATGTTGCTCTTGCTGCGGGTGATTCTTTGATCCATCTCCACGCAGACGACACCATTCTGTATACATCTGGCCCTTCTTTGGACACTGTATTAACAAACCACCAAACAAGCTTCAATGCCATACAACACTCCTTCCGTGGCCTCCAATTGCTCTTAAATGCTAGTAAAATGAAATGCATGCTCTTCAACCGATCGCTGCCCGCAGCCGCCCGCCTGACTAGCATCACTACTCTGGACGGTTCTGACTTAGAATAAGTGGACAACTACAAATACCTAGGTGTCTGGTTAGACTGTAAACTCTCCTTCCAGACTCAAATTAAGCACATTAAGCATCTCCAATCCAAAGTTAAATCTAGAATCGGCTTCCTATTTTGCCACAAAGCCTCCTTCACTCATGCTGCCAAACATATCCTCGTAAAACTGACTACCGATCCTACCGATCCTTGACTTCGGCGATGTCATTTACAAAATAGCCTCCAACACTCCACTCAGCAAATTGGATGCAGTCTATCACAGTGCCATCCGTTTTGTCACCCAAGCCCAATATGCTACCCACCACTGAGACCTGTATGTCGTTGGCTGGCCCTCGCTACATATTCGTTGCCAAACCCACTGGCTCCAGGTCATCTATAAGTCTTTGCTTGGTAAAAAACACCTCTTTGGCCGCCTTTGCTTCCAGTTTCTGCTGCCAATGACTGGAACGAATTGCAAAAATCACTGAAGTTGGAGACTTATATCTCCCTCACTAACTTTCAGCGTCAGCTGTCAGAGCAGCTTACCGATTGCTGCAGCTGTACACAGCCCGTCTGTAAATAGCCCATCCAACCAAATACCTACCTCATCCCCATATTTGTTTTCGTTTTTCTGCTCTTTTGCATTTTTCTGCTCTTTTGTATTTCTACTTACACACCCTCATCTGCACATATATCACTCCAGTGTAAATTGCTAAATTGTAATTACTTTGCCACTATTGGCCTATTTATTGCCTTACCTCCTTACTTTATTTGCACACACTGTATTCTGCTTTTTCTATTGTGTTATTGACTGTATGTTTGTTTATCCCATGTGTAACTCTGTGTTGTTTTTGTCACACTGCTTTGCTTTATCTTGGCCATGTCGCAGTTGTAAATGAGAACTTGTTCTCAACTGGCCTACCTGGTTAAATAAAGGTGAAATATTATTATTTATTTTTTGAATTCAGGCTTTTGAATACTTTTGTGTTCCAGTTCCTTATATTTGAAGATGTATTATTTAAATAATTATCATTTCTTCTAATTATATCTTGTATCTTTTTTATAAATATTATAAATAGAAAGATGAATACTAATTAGTTTACAACATTCCCTATCTTGAATGGTATAGTGTATTTGTAGTTTATTTCTTAATCAATTGTTGTAATGAATTATTTTCTTATTTTTTTATTAAGATCCCTACCATGGATAGTATTGGGTGTACCATTATTTGACTTCTTTATGGGAAATTTGTATTATTGTGTATAGCCATGGAGTAGTCTTGGTGTCTCGGAAACAATTGGTTATCAATATACAGTTTACCGATTACGAGAGGTACACGTTTCCCTATAAATCTATTCACCTTGAAGAGCGGGTACAGAACTTTGCGCCGTTCTGCAATTTCCTTCGGGAACTGATCATTCATGTCTATTTTTGTGCCTATTTTTGTGCCAGAGAGTCTTTTACCCAGGCTTTTAACCGTGATTTCATCTTTAAAGAATGCAAATTTGGGAACGATTGAGCGCTTATGTCTCTGTCCTCTCTGTCAAAACAGTGTACAAGTTTGAGTTTGATCTGTAACGCTGTAAGAAATAATTATTTTAGCACACTTTCAGGATCTTCACCCTCTTTTTCTTTGATACCAGTAAGTAACATATTTTCTCTCATAGATTTAGTCTGATCTAGTCTGTATTTCAAGTAACGCTTCCCTCAGAAACATGTTCTTCTTTCTAAGTACTTTAGTGTCCATTTCATTCATATTGACAGTACCTTTTAGCTTGCTTTGTTTCTTTCTCCATTGTTGCAGTTTTCTTTTGTCTCATCTCTAGGCTCTCCTTCAACTCCTTTATATCTTTTCTGACTAGTTCAAGTATGCCCAGTTTATCATTTATTGACTTTAGCAAGTCGGTTTCCAGTGGCAAACCGTCATTCAGAGCAGGTGGGGCAAAGCCTGTTTTACATGTTATTTTGGCATTAAAACGTGTCACATATCAGTTTGCAAACAATGTACAAAAACATACAAAATCTGAGTTAATAAAGCTGCATACAAACATGGTCTCATTTTGGCTTTCTTGAGTAAGGCAGCTCGAAAATGCAGGTGTTTCAGCCTAGCTCAGGGCTTTCTGTGGTGGTAGGGAAGCCAGCGGAATATACAGAGCGTAGGGGTTAGTAATGTTCTCTAGTTGCGCCGTGATTGTCTCAGTGTTCTGTCACTCATGGGGACACTACATCACCACCAAAAAAACACGAAAATATCGAGTCCCTTGGGTGCTGTCATAGAGTTACATTAGAAGTCGCCATCCGAGAAGGCTTGGGGTCATTGGCCACAGATAAAATTAAGTCAAATCAGTTATATGTAGCGTAGCTTTAAATGGCCTGATCATGTCAACATCACACTTTCAAAATCTTAGCTAGCAAGCTAAGAATCATCATGAATCAAGTCGACAATCTACTGGCAAATCCTTTTCAATCCTTGTTGTATGAAGAGAAATTATAGATAAAACATATCAGTGCATCGGCCGTTGGACATAAACATCACACAAGAAGTTGGAAATGGCACATTCAACGATGAGTAGTTTGGAAGGAACCAGTGGCTAACTGCAAGAATTGTAAAGCAATCACTAGCCTGATATTCAGCGGAGTGGGTGTGTGGTACATGTCTGCATTTAAGGGTCTCTTTTCCAAGCTTAAAATGATAAAGATTCAACATTGGTCATGCTGTCAAACCAGCATGACTTCTGCAGCATTCGAAACAACTGGAAACTCGGAACTGGGAAATCTCAGACTTCGCCAAAGACGAGCTCCGATTGGAAAATACTTTTTGAACGGTGATCCAACTTGGAATTCCAAGTCAGGGACTCAGGCCCCTTTCTATAGATTCAACCTGAAGATCACTGACATCATGATTCGACCTTGTTTTTTTCTGAGTTCCCAGTTGTCTTGAAAGCACCATAAATCCAGAGAATGCCAGACTTTGATGATAAAGTTTGATGAAAAAATTTGCGAAGGACCGCCACGCCACCTTCCTGTTGAAGATAGCACAGCACAACAAGGTGTGTCCAAAAATGTCTTGTATGTTGATGCATAAATTATGTAATATGCCAGGGTGATATGTATACCGTAGCTGAGAAAGCAATACTAAGTGTTTGTTGTGTAGTAAACTGTTAGTAGCCCATGTGCCTCATCCTAGTCATTTTCTCCCTATTCCCCTAACAACTTAGCTTGCTGTTCTGACTTGGTGGTGCACATTTCGCCTGTATCCTGTTTTAGAGAAATGTCATCATCAAATATTTTAAGATCTTTCATTGTCTGCTTATATCCCCCGAATTCTGTCGCTGAACATTTCAAAAGTGCTGAACAAATAGTTGTATTGATTAAGTCCGTCCTCGCTCGCGCATTAACGTCATGATTGAAATCACGGATTGCCTCTTATCTGCTCATCATCTGGGGTGGCAGGTACCCTAGTGGTTAGAGTGTCAGACCAGTAACCGAAAAGTTGCCAGATCGAATACCTGAGCTGACAAGGCAAAAATCTGTTGTTCTTTCCTGGAACAAGATAGTTAACCCACTGTTCCTAGGCATTCATTGTAAATAAGAATTTGTTCTTAACTAACTTGCCTGGCTGAATACATTTTTTTTAAAATCCCCTTATGTCTTAGTTTGTGCATCTGAATTGTCAGTAGAAACCACATTTGTTAAGCAAGTCAGCCATGTCAGCTAGGGTTTTTTAAAAGGCAGTAAATGAGAGATAAAATGTAATATTCAATATCTGTAAGTTTGACTAAATATTAGCACTTTACTCAACATACGCTTGGGCAATAACCTTCAATCTGTATAACAACACAAAACAAATTATAAGGCTAGAGAAATGTATCGACCAATATGACCAACACAATCAACACCTAAACATGTTGGAGAGTAAGCATGGAGAACCAATCCCCAGAAGAAAACGAGACTCCTCGACAGACATAGATGATTTACGCTTTTCACCACAGAGAATGTGGTAAGTGTGGAAACCAGTTGCAATTTTAGCGTGTAAATCTTGGTGGGGCAACTCCCCCAAAATATTTTTTTAGCATTCTGCACCGCTGGGTTCAGTCCACTATGACACCTTTTTTGCAGTATTACTTTAGTGCCTTTTTTTGTCCAACAGGATGCATGTTTTGGAATATGTTCATTCTGTACAGGCTTCCTTATTTTCGCTCTGTCATTTAGGTTAGTATTGTGGATTAAGAGCTGTATTTTGAAATGTTTTAATGTAATTCCTGTTTATGTCCTTTTGTAGTTTGTTTGTTTGCTTTTGTGTGTCCACCACACCGAGGTAGTGGGATGAAAAGAGGGCGGGGTGTTCTGGAGGAGGCGTGGCGGGTAGTGTAGGGGAACATTAACCTTTAGCTCCCACTTCCTATTGTGGGATGGTTATTTGTAATTGCTGTAAATGGTATTACATCAAATCAAATTTTACTGGTCGCATAGCAAGTATAGCTAAGTGCTTGTGTTCCTAGATGCAACAGTGCAGTAATATCTAGCAATATACACTAATTTAAAAGTAAAAGAATGGAATTAAGAAATATTAAAATATTAGGTCGAGAAATGTCAGTCCGCAAATCAAATGAAATAAAATGTTATTTGTCATATGCGCCGAATACAACATTTGAAGACCTTACAGTGAAATAATTACTTACAAGCCCTTAACCAACAATGCAGTTTAAAGAAAAATAAATTATAAGTAAAATAAGATAAGTAAAAATAAAAATATAAAAGTAACAATTAGTTAAATAGCAGCAGTAAAATAACAGTAGCAAGGCTATATACAGGTGGTACCGGTACAGAGTCAATGTGCGAGGGCACAGGTTAGTCGAGATAATTGAGGTAATATGTACATGCAGGTAGAGGTAAAGTGACTATGCATAGATAATAAACAGAGAGTAGCAGCAGCATAAAATGGGGGGGCGGGGTAATGAAAAAAGTCTGGGTAGCCATTTGATTAGCTGTTCGGAAGTCTTATGGCTTGGGGGTAGAAGCTTTTAAGAAGCCTTTTGGACCTAGACTTGGCACTCCGGTACCGCTTGCCATGCAGTAGCAGAGAGAACAGTCTATGACTAGGGTGGCTGGAGTCTTTGACAATTTTTATGGCCTTCATTTGACACTGCCTGGTATAGAGGTCCTGGATGGCAGGAAGCTTGACCCCATTGATGTACTGGGCTGTACGCACTACCCTCTGTAGTGCCTTGCGGTTCGAGGCCGAGCAGTTGCCATACCGGGCAGTAATGCAACCAGTCAGGATGCTCTCGATGGTGCAGCTGTAGAACTTTTGAGGATCTGAGGACCCATGCCAAATATTTTCCATCTCCTGAGAGGGAATAGGCTTTGTCGTGCCCTCTTCACGACTGTCTTGGTGTGTTTGGGCCAAGATAGTTTGTCGGGGATGTGGACACCAAGGAACTTGAAGCTCTTAACCTGCTCTACTACAGCCCCGTCGATGAGAATGGGTACATGCTCGGTCCTCCTTTTCTTGTAGTCCACAATCATCTCCTGTGTATACAGTGCCTTGCAAAAGTATTCAACCCCCTTGGCATTTTTCCTATTTTGTTGCATTACAATCTGTAATATAAATTGATTTTTATTTGTATTGCATGTAATGGACATACACAATAGTCCAAATTGGTTAAGTGAAGTAATTATTATTTTTTAATATATTTTTTATTAAAAACTGAAAGTGGTGCGGGCATATCTATTCACCCTGTTTGCTATGAAGCCCCTACATTTTATTTTTATTTTATTTTATTTATTATTTCACCTTTTATTTAACCAGGTAGGCAAGTTGAGAACAAGTTCTCATTTACAATTGCAACCTGGCCAAGATAAAGCAAAGCAGTTCGACAACATACAACAACACAGAGTTACACATGGAGTAAAACAAACATACAGTCAATAATACAGTAGAAAAATAAGTCTATATACAATGTGAGCAAATGAGGTGAGATAAGGGAGGTAAAGGCAAAAAAAGTCTATGGTGGCAAAGTAAATACAATATAGCAAGTAAAACACTGGAATGGTAGATTTGTAGTAGAAGAAAGTGGAAAGTAGAAATAAATAATGGGGTGCAAAGGAGCAAAATAAATAAAATAAATAAATACAGTAGGGGAAGAGGTAGTTGTTTGGGCTAAATTATAGATGGGCTATGTACAGGTGCAGTGATCTGTGAGCTGCTCTGACAGCTGGTGCTTAAAGCTAGTGAGGGAGATAAGTGTTTCCAGTTTCAGAGATTTCTGTAGTTCGTTCCAGTCATTGGAAGCAGAGAACTGGACGGAGAGACGGCCAAAGGAGGAATTGGCTTTGGGGGCGACCAGTGAGATTTACCTGCTGGAGTGCGTGCTACAGGTGGGTGCTGCTATGGTGACCAGTGAGCTGAGATAAGGGGGGACTTTACCTAGCAGGGTCTTGTAGATGACCTGGAGCCAGTGGGTTTGGCGACGATTATGAAGCGAAGGCCAGCCAACGAGAGCTTACAGGTCGCAGAGGTGGGTAGTATATGGGGCTTTGGTGACAAAACGGATGGCACTGTGATAGACTGCATCCAGTTTGTTGAGTAGGGTATTGGAGGCTATTTTGTAAATGACATCGCCGAAGTCGAGGATCGGTAGGATGGTCAGTTTTACGAGGGTATGTTTGGCATAAATAAGATATGGTCCAACCAATTACCTTCAGAAGTCACATGATTAGTTAAATAAAGTCCCCCTGTGTGCAATCTAAGTGTCACATGATCTGTCACATGATCTCAGTATATATACACCTGTTCTGAAAGGCCCCAGAGTCTGCAACACCACTAAGCAAGGGTCACCACCAAGCAAGCAGCACGATGAGGACCAAGGAGCTCTCCAACCAAGTTAGGGACAAAGTTGTGGAGAAATACAGATCAGGGTTAGGTTATAAAAAAATATCCGAAACTTTGAACATCCCACAGAGCACCATTAAATCCATTATAACATTTTTTAAGAATATGGCACCACAACAAACCTGCCAAGAGAGGGCCGCCCACCAAACCTCACAGACCAGGCAAGGAGGGCATTAATAATCAAAGAGGCAACAAAGAGACCAAAGATAACCCTGAAGGAGCTGCAACACTCCACATCGGAGATTGGAGTATCTGTCCATAGAACCACTTTAAGCCGTACACTCAATGGAGCTGGGCTTTACGGAAGAGTGGCCAGAACAAAAGCCATTGCTTAAAGAAAAAAATAAGCAAACACATTTGGTGTTCGCCAAAAAGCATGTGGGAGACTCCCAAAACATATGGAAGAATGTACTCTGCTCAGATGAGACTAAAGTAAAGATTTTTGGCCATCCAGTAAAACGCTATATCTGACACAAACCTAACACCCCTCATCACCCTGAGAACACCACCCCCACAGTGAAGCATGGTGGTGGCAGCATTATGCTGTAGGGATGTTTTTCATTGGCAGGGACTGGGATAATGGTCAGAATTGAAGGAATGATGGATAGTGCTAAATACAGGGAAATTCTTGAGGGAAACCTGTTTCAGTCTTCCAGAGATTTGAGACTGGGACGGAGGTTCACCTTCCAGCAGGACAATGACCCAAG